>NC_091960.1:24861460-24961714 GCF_031021105.1 Erythrolamprus reginae | reverse complement strand
CTCGACCCTAAAATTCCCCCTGTATGGCTCAAACCTCGGAGAGTGCCCCTGCCACTTCTTCCTAAACTAGATCTCCAACTGGACAAGCTTATAGGTCAGGGCATTTTGGTCCCTGTGGACCAAGCCCCTTGGGAGACGCCTATCGTTACTCCTATGACGCCTGATGGCTCGCTACGAGTTTGCGCTGATTACAAGTCTACGCTTAACAAGGCCTTACAACACCATCCGTAACCTATACCAGTTGTGCAACAACTGCTTCACTCCCTGGGGGAAGGGAAAGTATTTGCCAAGATCGATTTGGCACAAGCTTATCAACAGCTGCCTGTCGATGGGCCTACCGCCTTGGCGCAGAATATAGTCACCCATAGAGGTGCATTTAAATGCACACGGTTACAATTTGGGGTAAGCGTAGCCCCTGGAATTTTTCAAAGCCTTATGGAAAGATTATTAGCTGGAATAAAAGGCACCATCCCCTACTTTGATGACATTTTAATTTCAGGGGAAAACCAATCCCAGTTAAACCAAAGAATAAGAGAAGTGTTAGCTAGACTGCAAAATAAAGGTCTCAGAATTAAACCAGACAAGTGCATTTGGGGAACCAGCAGTATAGAATTCTTAGGTTATAGGATCAATGGGGAAGGTATCCATCCAACTCCTGAGAAAATTAAAGCCATAAAAGAAGCCCCAGAGCCTCAAAATAAGACAGAATTACAGGCATTTTTAGGCCTTCTAAATTTCTATTCTGTTTTTTTAAAGCAGAAAGCAACAGCAGCAGAGCCTATACACCGGCTGCTACAGAAAGGAACTCCTTGGACATGGGGGAAAACTGAGTGTGAAGCTTTCTCACAAATAAAAAACTTATTGACTTCTAAAAGTGTAGTAATACAGTATAGCACTTTGCTACCCGTACGGCTTACGTGCGATGCGTCCCCATATGGGGTCGGGGGTGTCCTGGCACATGTCTTGCCTAATGACACAGAAGCCCCAATTGCATTCTTTTCTAGAACATTGTCCAGCACCGAGAGGGACTACAGCCAATTAGATAAAGAGGCCTTAGCCTTGGTGGCTGCAGTAAAAAAATTCCACAATTATATATTTGGCAGAAAATTTGAACTAATAACTGACCACAAACCTTTGCTAGGCCTTCTAGCCCCTAACAAACCCACACCTCCTTTTATGTCACCACGACTAATTAGATGGGCTATATTCCTTTCAGGTTACAATTATGATCTTAAGCATAGAGGAGGGACAGCAATCAATCACGCAGATGGGTTAAGTAGGTGCCCCATAGCAGAAACAGTAGAGGACCCAGCCCCATCTGCAGATGTGTTAATTCTAGAACTTGAAGACAACCCACTAACAACCGCAAAAGAGGTAGCTGAACACACTCAGCGAGACCCAGTTTTACAAAAAGTGATTAATTGTGTATTAAGGGGTTGGCATAACGAATCCCTGGGAGAAGACTTGACTGATTTCAAAAGTAAGAGACTTGAACTGTCATATGTAAAAGGGTGTCTTTTGTGGGAAGACAGGGTCATCATTCCTGTAAGTCTGAGAACCAAAGTCTTAACTCTGTTACATGTGGGGCTATCGTGAGGATGAAAAGTTTAGCTAGGGGGCACTTATGGTGGCCTGGTCTGGATGCAGACATTGAAAAGTGGGTATCCAAGTGTGACCCATGCCAAGAGTCAAGGCCAAATCCCCTCAAGACCACGCCAGTGGATTGGGAGCAACCTACAGGGCCATGGTCCAGAATCCATATCGATTTTGCAGGCCCAGTTGGGTCCCAATACTTCTTGATAGTTGTGGATGCATATTCTAAGTGGGTCGAGATTACTGTAATGAATAACATAACTACGAATGCTACTATTAAGGCTTTGCGCCATCTGTTTGCCACCCATGGCTGTCCTGACATATTAGTGTCAGACAATGGGCCCCAATTGACAGCCAGGCAATTTGAATTGTTCTTAGATCAGTTGGGGGTCAGGCATGCCCTCATCTCGCCTTACTCCCCATGGGCTAACGGGTTGGCAGAGAGGTATGTTCGTGTGGCAAAGGAGGCCTTGCCCAGGTCAGGTCCTGGGGAAGTGCAACAACACCTTGACCAATTTTTGTTGGCACAACATATCACCCCTAACTCTACCACCCACAAAAGTCCTGCTGAAATTCTGATGGGGAGAAAACTTAGATCCTCACTGGATAGACTGCATCCTATGTATTGTACACATGCTTATATGTCTGTAAATCCTGAAAGACACTTGTATTTGGGACAAAGTATTTTTGCTAAGAATTTTGATGGGGGTTTGAACTGGTTAAAGGGAACAATTGTGCAACAGACAGCGCCAAAGGCTTATATTGTACGTTTGGACGATGGCCGAATGTGGAAAAGGCACATCGACCACTTACGAAGGTGCCAAGAGGCTTCGTCTGAACAAAACTCTAACACGGATTCTTCCCCCTCGCTAGTCTCCCTCCAGCGACGCCGAGCCATCTTCCTCATCGGAAGTCGGTGTTGTGCCTGCCGACTCAAGACTGGGGGCCGGAGCGCAGCCTCAGCCCTGGACAATCAGTGGAGGTGCTAGCGAACCAACCTCCTCTTCTGCTGAATGCGAGGACTCAAATGATCTGCGCAGGTCCGAAAGGACTGTATGCAGACCAAGCAGATTGGAGGACTTTGTCACATGGCTTGCTGAATAACTTTTTTTTCTGACTAAGGAGGGAGGGGTGTTGAATCCCTATGTAAATAGCTGCCTTTATGTAAAAAGCTGTCTCTGGTTAAAATAGTTAAAAATAGTAGTCGCGCCTGATTGGCTAAGGCGCTGACAGTTCAGTTTTGGCGGGAGCCTGAAATGTATATAAGGAGCGTCTTTCTCTGTAAAACCCAGACGCGTTCCAGCTGAAGTCACTTTCATTAAAGAGTTGAAATAAAGGAACTGTCAGTTAACCGTGCTGCCTCCGGACTCTTCAGTAATCTTAAGACAAGCTTTAAACATGGCACGCACACATTTTAAAAAGGAATATTATGCCAGCCATTAAAATGGTTAGAACATTGTCAAAATCCGTAGCCTGGAACACGAACAGTAGATACAAATGCAGCCCTAAAAATATCACCCTCTTTTCCTCCTCCTGCTCTCGCCTTTCCTGACAGTATGTGTGCTGGTGTGCTGATAACTGTCCGGCTTGTTATTTGAAGACCCAGAATTCTATTTCAATAACTGGCCTGCTGGAACATGGAGAGAGGTTCAGCGAGTCCTTGGCAGGAAATTGCCTGGTTTCTGCTCCACCATTCAGATATTTTTCAAGCATTTAGGCAGAAGCATCACTGGGCCTATCGCCAGCCTATGAAGCTCCGCAAATGGTCTTAACTTCTGCCAATGGCTGGAGACGGAGAGGAAAGAGTTGTCGGGTGTCTGTACAGCCATGGGATTCTCCAGGGCTGCAATCTGAAGATCTCTTTGGGTTTAAAGCAGAGGTGGATTCCTGCTGATTCGGACCGGTTGTCAGGCTGAAGCCATCGTTTCATTTGGAGACTTTGGCCTGCTGCCAGAATTTTTACTGTGTGGCTTATTTTGTGGGTGCGGCTTGATGGTCATTTGACCAGGTAGGCATGGCTTGCTAGCCACGTGACCAGGTGGGAGTGGCTTGACAATCATGTGACTGGGTGTGGATTAAAGGTCATGTGACTGAGAGGGAATGGTTTACCAACCTAGATAAGTTTTCAAATAGGTGCTTGGATTCTTTTTCAGTTGATTAAGTCACATTATTTGATGAATAGGACAAATGAAAGACAACATTACTGTATTTGTTGAGGAGCACAGTAACATTTTAAGATTTTGGACTGAACCCACAAGGTTCAGTATGAGAACAGATTAGGCAAGTAGCTCAATTTTCTTTAATTGCTATAAAAACTCAGTTTTGGGGAATGATTAAAATGATTAAAGCGTTTATATGGGGAAGAACATACTATTTAATTATTTCCTATTTTAAAAGCAATTAAGGATCATGCTAAGATACTAGAGAAGGAAGGACAATAAAAACACTATTAAGTATTCAATAAACTTACTACCCCCACTGTGTTTCCCCCCCAGGGACACTGCAACCATCATAAATATGAATCAGTT
The DNA here is from genome assembly GCF_031021105.1 of Erythrolamprus reginae. NCBI lineage: Eukaryota > Metazoa > Chordata > Lepidosauria > Squamata > Dipsadidae > Erythrolamprus > Erythrolamprus reginae. Next base: position 24,957,593 of record NC_091960.1, on the reverse strand, counting down.
GTCACTAGTGATGGGCGAACCCAATGCCGAACTCGAACTCCGAACGCTACGTGACGTCAAATCTCCACCCCCGGAATATCATAGTTTTTTATTTTAGTCAGAAGTCATTTTTTTCAGTGGCATTGTAACTTCAAACGGGCATTAAGTGAACTGTTTGTAAGTTGAGGACTATCTGTACCTATTTTGATCATAAGTTGAGGACCAAAATCTTACAGGGCCTAAGTTGTTAGCCAACAACATACATACTAGATCCAGAGGCTCTTGGTTGAACACAATTCTAAATGATGCTACAACTCTCCTGCATCTCTTTGTCACACCCTAAATTTGAAGGGTCAAAAAAATCTTGGCCATCAAATTTATACAGACCGAGAGCTTTGTGATGCTGGCTGCACACATGCCCCCAGTTAACGGCTACCAAAATGTTGACTACCACACTGTGGGCCTGGCTTATGCATTTTCTGTCAACATCTTTCAGTGGAAATTGGGTGCTCTGGCATGGAGCTCCATTTCCGCTACCCCGCTGCGTTCCACCCGAGATCTGGGCAGTAGCCCCCCCTACATCCCCCAAGGCTATAACATGATTTGTTCAAATGTAATATGAACCCACCTCCGAAAAAGGTTTTTTTAGCCCTAACAAGGTGTTAACAATCTTCCTGGCTTGCAGGATTTTTTCATTGCTACTCCTAAGGATTTTTTCCCAGCCTTAAATCTTTGCAGGCTTGTTTTCATTGCTATTCCCTCCGAAAAAGGTTTTTTCAGCCCTAACCAGGGGATAAATGATGTGCTGAAGACTAAGGACACTAGCCAGGTAAACACCTGGTAGGTAGATCCCCCCCCTTAATTTCCTCCAGCAAAACTAAGGTCCATCTTCTACTCAGGTGCATCTTATACTCCGAAAAATATGGTAATCATATCCATTTAATGCCAGGCATGAGTAATCTCTGTCAAAAAGTAATTTTCCTGCTATTTTAATACTGCAGTCTGAGTTTTCTGCTATTCAGTTATCAAACTTGCAGTAGAAAGTTTTTGAATAGCCAAGAAAATTCCTTTCCAAGCGATAGGGAAAGAAAGAAAGAAAGATCCCAGTCTTGACCACTTTTTTGAAAATCTCACCCACTCATCTGGGATGACCACTCCTCCCAATGAATTCTCCCCTCCCCCTGTCCCACCTATTCATATATATGCCATCCTTGCTTTAGGATGAGGAAGCCAGGCCTTGTAGTACTTCAGCTCACACGGATTAAAATTAAAGCCACCAGACCTATTGACACAGAGTATTAATAACAACAATAAGAAGAAGAACCGCAATAAAGGTTTAAGGATCAGAAGTTTGGTTAGAGTCACCCAATGTAATAAAACTAAATGTACCAAAAAGGAGAATATTTGGAGCTTGGGGTTGAAATGAGGGTTTCTTGGTGATCTCTGAACTTGCTTATTTTCTTTCAGACGTTTCATTACCAAACTAGGTAACATCATCAGTCATAGTAAGGAGTGCTGTTTTTGCTGTCAAACCAAAATGTGATTTGCTTGATTTTAGTTTAGTACACTGCATGAACTCATCCATTTAACCACGTCACTAGAGATCATCAATCTGGTCTAAAAGTTTAAGGCACCAGGCTAGAAACCCAGAGACTGTGAGTTCTAGTTCTGCCTTAGGCAGGAATCTGGCTGGGCAACTTTGGGGGCCAATCACCAGGACACTGAGCTTTAATCTTGCTTTAGGCATTTCAACTGGTTGGGTGACTTTGGCTGGACACTCTCTCCTAAGCCTAACTCACCTCAAAAGAGGGTTGTTGTTGGAAGAGAGCTGCCTTGAGTTACTTATAAAGTTGAGATAATAGAATAAGAGAGTTGGAAAGGACCTTGGAGGTCTTCAACTCTCAGAATTCCCCAGCCAGCATAGATAGATAGATAGATAGGTAGGTAGGTAGATAGATAGGTAGGTAGATAGGAAAGAAAGAAAGAAAGAAAAAAGAAAGAAAGAAAAAGAAAGAAAGAAAGAAAGAAAGAAAGAAAGAAAGAAAGAAAGAAAGAAGAAAGTCTTCATCTTGATTTCCCATGTTGGTTTATTGACTCATTTGCCGCCGGTCTGCCCAACATCCCAAGTCATAAATCCTCACAATCCGTTCAATCAAACGATTTATGCTGGGACTCAAGAATACATTAAACCACAACCAAGCTGCTGTTAAACCTGCCAAGCCATGTGCCAGCCACCAAAGGCCCTTTTCACAGCCTGTTGCTTTTCTCGCAAGGCTTCAGTGCAGTGCAGATGAAGGCCCTATGGCCTGTGTGTGTGTGTGTTTGTGTGTTTGTGTCTGTCTCTCTCTCCGTGTCTTTCCTGGGCCACTATTGCAACCAGACCGGCACAGCACAGTCCTGGGACCTCCATCAAAGAAAGACCTTACTTTAGTTTTACCTTACACCCCAACCATTGAAAATTGTTCCTGCATTCACACACACCAGTTAACTTTAAATCCTGGTTGTAACATCGCACCAGAGCATGGACTGTTCTGAGTTGACACCATCCTTTTTACTCCTCCACCCCACACCCTAAAGCCAAGCCGACCGAGTGGCTGGAAATAAGGAGGAATTTCAACCTGGAAATAAGGAGGAACTTTCTGACAGTGAGAGCGATCAACCAGTGGAACAGCTTGCCACACGCCCCAACACTTGAGACTTTCAAGAAAAGACTGGACTGCTTATGGACAAGTGTGATGTAGGGTCTCCTGCAGCAGCAGGGGGTTGGACTAGATGACCTGCAAGGTTCCTTACAACAACAACAACAACAACAACAACAACAACAACAACAACAATAACCACAACTGTAACTCAACGTCGTATGGACAGCTGGTGGAACAAAGCATTGCATGGCCAGTTCTTGGAGAAGATTGAAGGCAATGGTCATGGCTTACAAGTGGAACACTCAAAAAGGAGACAGAAAGATTAATCCTGGCTGCACAAGAACAGGCCATTAGAACGAATGCTGTCAAAGCCAGAATTGAAAAATCAACAGACGATCCAAAGTGCAGATTCTGTAAAGAAACAGGTGAAACAATCGATCACATACTCAGCTGCTGCAAAAACACCGCACAGACTAACTACAAGCATAGACACGATACTGTAGCACAGATGATCCACTGGAACTTGTGCAAGAACTACCATCTACCAGTGGCAAAGAACTGGTGGGATCATAAGCCTGAAAAAGTGGTCGGAAATGAGCAAGCAAAACTACTGTGGGACTTCCGACTTCAGACTGACCGAATTCTGAAGCATAACACACCAGACATCTTGATTGTGGAGAAAAAGAAAGCATGGATCATCGACATCGCAATCCCAGGGGACAGCAGAATTGAGGAGAAGCAGCTAGAGAAATTAGTGAAATATGAAGATCTAAAAATCGAGCTGCAATGACTGTGGCATAAGCCAATGAAAGTGGCCCCAGTGGTCCTTGGCACCCTGGGCGCAGTGCCAAAGGATCTCAGCATACATTTGAAAACCATTGGAATTGACAAAATCTCCATCTGTCAATTGCAAAAGGCCGCTTTACTGGGATCAGCATAGATAATTTGCCGCTACATCACGCAGTCCTTAGGTGCTTGGGAAGCGTCCGACTGGTGATGAAATACGAAATCCAGCATAGTGATCTCGTTTGCTGTGTTGTATTGACAATAATAATAATAATAATAATAATAATAATAATAATAATAATAAGTGGTACAGTGAATGCATAAAACTCACACGCACACACACACCCCTCTTCCCAGTGACACCCCTTCAATCCCCCCCCCGCAGCTTTTGCCCCGGTCCTTCGCCCTCAGCCCCCACCTTCTGCAGCCACTGGGTGTTGTTCTCCAGTACGGTCTCCAGCTGCTGCAGCCGCTGGACGGGCCACTGGGCTTTGGGCAAGGGCGGTGCGTCCCTCTGGAGCGAGTTTGACACTTGGAACGGGGCGGCGGCGGGAGGACTGCACGCCCCCTCGCAGCCCGCCAGCTCCGGCAGCAGGAAGGTGTAGGTGCAGGAGCTGTGTTGCAGACGATGCTTGTTTTGCTCCGGGGAGCCCCTGGCCAGCGGCGCCCCCGGCTGCAGCATCCCTGCCCAGATGGCCAGCAAGAGATGCGCCGGGACTTGCCACCTTCCCATCCTGGACCTTCCTCGGGCGGGACCTGCCGGCGAACTCCTCCGGCTTTGCAGCGGGCTTCTGCGCTGAGAAGTCCGGACGCGCCGCAATCTCGGGCTCCCCGCCTCTTGCGGGCAACAAGGAGAATGGAGGGCGGGTGGAGTTGGGGGGGGGCTCGGAGCCTTCCCACCCTCTCCGTCCTCCACCTCTTCCCGTCCCCCCTCCGCCCCCCCAAACTCCTGCTGGCTTTTGGAAGCCCGCCCGGGTGGCTCGGCTGGCCGAATGGAGCAAGGACCCGCTTTCGCGGAAGAGCGAAAAAGGGTCAAGAAAACACGCGCTCCCAAGTCAAACAGCTCCCCCCCTCCGGACCTTGCCTTCTAGGTCCAATGAGCGGGTGGGTGCCTGGCAGGCTGGACCGGTCAGGAATGGCGCAGAAATTCTCCCGAGATAGATATAACACTATTTTTATACAAACAAAATAAAAGTTAAGACAGTCTTAACTTTTATTCTGTTTGTTATCTATGACAGCAATTCAACTGAATTGGAATATATGGAATTTTATTAACTGTTAGCCCCCCAAACATAAATCATTACAAACCAGAATGGTAGGATTTAGAGATACATCATGAACCATAAATACCCAAATAAAATAACAAGCCTAGAGTTTCCATTGCTAAGTAAGACATTTGTTAAGTAAATCACTGCAGTTAATTTTTAGCAACATGCTTGTTAAGTGAACCTGGCTTCTCCATTCACTTTATCTCTCAGAAGGTCACAAAAGGGAACCACATGTAAAATAATCTAACATCTATATGTGAGGTCCAGGATATAACCTCTATTAAATGACAACGAAAAAATACAATTATATTAAGTATGATACTGTCTAAAGTTACAAGGAAGTAACAGTATCTAAAATACAATTATATTAAGTTACAAGGAAGTAACAGTATCTAAAACTACTAGTGTCAAAAAACTAAAAGTACTTAAAATTTAAACAAATTATAGTTACAAAGAATGCATTTGGGGGAGATTACATGCCAAATAAAATAAACCCCTCTCCCAAACAATTACGTTATTGCAACACGCTCTACATGGGACTACCTTTGAAAAGCGTTTGGAGACTATATCTAGTCCAGAATGGAGCCACGCAAGTTGATGTGGGTGCACCCAGGTACACCCACATCATACCAACTCTCCCTGAGCTGCACTGGCTTCCAGTCAATCTGCAGACGCAGTTCAAGGTGTTAGTTATCACCTATAAAGCTCTACATGGCTAGACTATCTTCGGGACTGCCTTCTGCCACATAGCTCCTGTCGTGGTTAGCTCTGGCCCAGCTCCTGCCCAAAGGAATGTGGAGGTAGAGGTGGGGGAGACATCCACATGCCGCAGGCCAGTTTTGCTCCCAGTATAATCTGCCGACGAAACCTCCTCTGACCAAAGAAGCGTGAGTGACAGGGAAGAGGGGAGTTTGGCAGACAGCCCAGGAGGAGATCAATCATCTGTATCATCCCTGGATTCTGAACAAAAATTAATGACACATCCATGCATGCATAGAGTGATGAATAGGAGACAACAACTGAAGGATTATTACAAGAGAAAATGAGGCCACCTGTGGTTGGGTGGGGCTGCTGTAATTAGTGCTACAGATAAAAGTGCAGCCTGGTGTTTTAGCCTCATGGCAGTTTATCTGATTCATTGTTTTGTCAAGATCATGATATTTGCTGTTCAGGATTCTGTGTGTGGACTCTCTGGACTTTAGAATTGGACTCAATTTCCCAGTTATTGGGTGAGCAATTGGATTGCATTTAACCTGTGCCTTGTGTGTACCAGAAAATCCCTTTGACATTTAAAAAGGGAGCTGTTTCTGTTTTTCTGTTTATAAAAACTTTTGGGGTTTCCTTTTATCGTGTGGTGTGTGTCTTCCTGGACTAATTACCCTGTAATTACAGGCGGTTGAGATATGCCGGCAGAACAGCTCCCAGCAGCCGATAAGGGCCCACAGGGTTGGCCTTCTCCGGCTTCCATCAGCTAAGCAGTTTTGGATGGTATGGCCACAAGAGAGGGCCTTCTCTGTGATGGCACCCACTTTCTGGAATCAGCTGTCTCTGGAGATCTGTACTGTCCCCACCCTACTTGCCTTCTGGAAAGCCCTAAAGCCTAAAGGCCTGGGGCTGTTGACCAAATGACAACTCTTAGATCCGGCCCCAAAAGATATGTGTCTTTTTAAAGGAGTTTTAATTGTTATTAAATTGTTTTAGATGTCTTTCTTTCTGTTGTAAGCTGCTCACAGTCCTTCAGGAATTGGGTGTTATGTAGATTAGATTAGATTAGATTAGATTAGATAAGGTAGGTAGGTAGCTAGGTAGCTAGCTAGCTAACTAGATAGATAGATAGATAGATAGATAGATAGATAGATAGATAGATAGATAGAGATAGATTAGATAGATAGATAGATATAGATAGATAAATTAGATAGATAGAGAGAGAGAGATGATAGATAGATAGATAGATAGATAGATGATAGATAGATAGATAGATGATAGATAGATAGATAGATGATAGATAGACAGACAGATAGATAGATGATAGATAGATAGATAGATAGATAGAGATAGATAGAGAGAGAGAGAGACAGAGAGAGAGAGAGAGAGAGAGAGAGAGAGAGAGAGAGAGAGAGAGAGAGAGAGGAAAGATACAAAACCGGGGTGGGTTGCTGGGGGTTCTTAGGGATTTGGGAGAATGTCTAGTTAAGTTTCTGTGCAGTTCACATAACCTGCAAATCCCATTCCTGGCTGGCCACACCTACCCCTCCCCTCCCCGGAGTCCCCACACAGCCCATTTTGGATGCAGGTAAGTGTAGGAACTGCAGTCCGGGAGGGTGAAAATCCCTCCCCCCACCATGGTGCAGGAGGTAGACTAGGTCAAGGGTAGCCAAAGTGGCTCTTCTATGACATGTGGACTTCAACTCCCAGAATTCCTGAGCCAACCATGCTAGCTCAAGAATTCTGGGAGTTGAAGTCCACATGTCATAGAAGAGCCAACTTTGCCTACCCCTGGACTAGGTCACGCCCACTATGGCCACACCCACCCAGCAACCGGGCACAGAACCCCTTGCTAAAATTTTTGAAGCCCACCCCTGTATAAAACCTAGACTAATCATGCATCTTATAAATGAACAACATCCCATGGGCTCCTGCTAATCTTGTAGCCCTATGCCTGGAAACAGAACATTGTCAGTCTTGATAGCTTCAAGGCAGGATTAGACAGATTCATGGATGCCAAGTGTATTGAAGGATGTCTAAGTGCCACCTCTATGTTGGTTGAGATAGGCAGGATTCCCTTGGGTACCATTTGTTCAGGGTCAAGGGAAAGGGAGGGTTTTGCCTTCTCTTTCTGCTCAAGATCCCCAAGGACAATTGGTGGGCCACTGGGTGACCCAGAATGCTGGACTTGATGGGCTTTGGCCTGATTCAGCATGGCTCTTCTTAGTTTCTTATGTCTGAATGCATTCAGTTATGGCCCTTTTCATCAAACCATAGTTTAGGGCCAAGGGTGAAGCCAGCCATTCTATACTTATGACATTTTTGAAGATACTCTGCATGAAAACAAGCCTGTGTAAATATCTCGAACTGAAAGACTTCCCATTTGAAATTAGATTTCAAAATTGCATTCTTTGAGTACAATCTGTTTACTTAGAAAAAAAAACTCACTCTTCTTTCCCGCGAAGGTCAAACTGCCCTTATTAATTCCAGTAAATATTTATGGCTCCGACCCATGGAATTTCATACGGATTGGCCTTCCCTTGCCTTCCTTCCTTCCTTCCTTCCTTCCTTCCTTCCTTCCTTCCTTCCTTCTTCTTTCTTTCTTTACTCAAGCAAATTGCAGACTTTTTGGCCTGGGGAAGTGACATCTGGTTTAGTCATGCCAGGTTTATTTTTTAAATCTTAATTATAGGGAAAGAAGAGACCCAGGTTCAACCCGGTCAGGAGTATTTGGAACAAGACTTTAGAAACACAAGATGGTACCCATGAGTGGGTGACCAAAGCCCCACCATATGTTACTAGACACAGATAAATGGGTGAGGCTTTCCATCGAGCAGCCAAAGGCATCGTCTTGATTTCTTCTATTTCCATCCATGGATGGTCCTGAATTCCGAAAATCAGCAAAATCTCACATGTGCGAGTGTCCTCATGTAAGATTTGGCTTCCTGCGCATACACAGAAGCCAAATCTTGCATGGGTGCGCGTGCTCACCCACTGGTCTCCCAAAGCTGCGCATGCAGCTCCATTTTGGCTACTGGTGCAATGGCGTCAAGCACACCGGTAGGACCCCAATACTCCTCCTCCCCTCCCCTCCCCTCCCTCCTCCATTCCATCCCATCCCATCCCATTCTCTTTTCTTCTCTTCCCTTCTTTATTCTATTCTATTCCATTCCATTGAGTTTATTTGTATTTATGTATTTATGTATTTATGTATTTATGTATTTATGTATTTATGTATTTATGTATTTATGTATGTATTTGATTGATTGATTGATTGATTGATTTTTATGCTGCCCTTCTCCTTAGACTCAGGGCGGCTTACAACATGTTAACAATAGCACTTTTTAACAGAGCCAGCCTATTGCCCCCACAACCCGAGTTCTTATTTTACCCACCTCAGAAGGATGAAAGGCTGAGTCAACCTTGAGCCAATGATGAGATTTGAACCGCTGACCTACAGATCTACAGTCAGCTTCCGTGACCTGCAGTACCGCACTCTACCTGCTGCGCCACCCTGGTTCTTTTTTCTTTCCCATGCCTGATTTGATCTTTGGATTGTCTAAAGGTAATTGTTGATTGATAACTTTTACATTGCTCCTGACACTTACAGACTGTTGCAGCATCCCAACTGATCAGAATTCAGCCGCTTAACAGCTGCACTGAATTGCTTAACAACCATGGCAAAAAAAAAAGGTTGTAAAATCAAGTGTAACTTATTTAACACTCCCTTGATTAGCAAAGGAAATGCTGGTCTCAATTGTCACAAGTCAAACCCACCTGTAATGGCTTCTTGACTATTTCAATGGTGTCTTCCTTCTCCTCTTAATAGCTTTCCGATTTTGCCCAAGGACACCCCCAAAGTCTTTTATAGATTACAGGGTCCCCCTGTCAACTGCACAACTTTCATCAGGGCCTCTTGGCATTGGTGAGACCCAGGTTCTAGTCCCCACTCAACTCTGGAGTCATTGGGTGACTGATGTTGAAGTGCCACATGGTTAGTAATGGTATGTTTCAAGGGAATCTAAATTCAAGATGTGACCATAAGATCTTGGTCATCACCTTGATTTTTTTTTTGGACCTTCCTCCTGTTGATATCTATGTTCTCCCATCCCATTGCTTTTAACTAGTACTGCCATTTCCTTAGTGATTATCAATTGTATGTTTAGCATTCTATTTATGTCCTCTTGCACTTTTTGCAAAAATTCCTGCACTATGGGGCATTCCCAAAACATATGCATAAACACTCCTTTATCTTGACACCCGTGCCAACAAATACACCTGACATTCTGCTGAAAGTGTGCGAGTTGAACAGGAGTATAATACCACTTATGTAATATTTTCCTTCTCATTTCCCTAATTCTTGTATTTTTACTTTTTCTTATATTTTCTTCTATATTTTCCATCTCTTGTACCTCTACTTGTATCTCATTTTGCCATTTTGTCAGTCCTTCAATTGTGTCCCCGTCTGACTGCACTAGCAACCTATATATTTTGGTTGCTTGTGCCTTTATACCCTCACTTTTTTCTCTTATTATTTTCTCTAACCCTGTCTCCTCCCTCAATTCTCCCTTTCGCTAAGATATTTGCATATTGCATTTATTTGTAGCCATCTTTCCATCTTTCTATATGGTTTCTACTTGGATAGAATGTCATTTAGAGAAATAAAACAAGCAGCAATAGAAACGCTCAGGCGGTAATAGTTTTGGGTTGGAAGGATGCGACAAAATGGACAATGCAAAATTGGTATAGGTACATGGTGGACCATATTCAATTTGAAATTATGGATAAAAGGATAAACTTGGATAATGAAACTGAATTGAGACAACTGATGGGATGGGGGGACAAGGTAAGATGATATATGATGAGTAGAATCCGAGACCAAGGTACAAGAAATAAATTGGAATCACTCTATAATATGTAAATAGATATATTGCTCTTGGATCAAAGTGGATCATATAAGAAACACCCCTGATTGGTGGTGGGGTATGTGTGTGTGTCGGGGTGGTGGGCACATTTCACTATGCACTGTTTTATGTTGTGTGTATATTAAACTTGTTAAAAATGAATAAAAATATTTTTTTTAAAAAAGGACAAAATAAAGGGAATATGTATATGTATATGTATGTATATATGTCACATGTTTTTTTTTGCTGAATTTGAAAATTAAGGGAGACTAGGATAGATCTATTTCGGCCTTATTTTGGCCTTATCAGCTAGCCATACCCACTGGGACTTGAACCTGCAACCTTTGCCTTGTAAGGCAGAGAATTATCCTCTAGGTTACAGTATCCAATCCCTTCAGTTCTGCACCAGGGAAGGGTTACATATTTTTGTGTCAAATCACCCTGGTGTATTGAAGGAACATCACAGCTCCTTATTTGCCTCTCGGCCCAACCCAGGGCCATTTCCAAGGCAGTTAATTTTATTGATAGCCGACAATTCTATCTGTATGTGTCACATGTTTTTTTGCTGAATTTGAATATATATAAAGATATCTATGGAGTCATTTTTCAAAGAGGAGAGAAGAATTTGCTGCTCATTGCAGCTCTTGGTTCTGGGCCCAGGTGAAATCACGCCATACAATTCATCTTTATTCTTTTGTAGTCTTGACTTTGGACCGTCTGCCTTTACCACTCTTTAATGCAAGCCAAAATCTGGGAAAAGCCGAAGGCATCAAGTACACAAAAAACCTTGTTGATTTGAGTGGATTCTTAAAAAAAAAAAAGGAGAGGGGGTGGAATGGAATTTAATTTTAAATCAAACGACAGGCAAGGTCTTACCTTTCGACAAGGGCCAAACCGCAAGGCCGAGCTGTGTGGGAAATCTACACTTTGCATCTGGATCGGTTCAGACCTGGGGATTTCCAATGTTGTGGTGTATGTGAGGTGTGCTGGACTAAAGGATGGCTGGGACATAGTATGCAACTATGCATGATTATAGCATTAATTGTTTTCTTATTAACGTCTTCTGTTTAATCATGTCCAATTCTTGAAGACTGCGGGATATGTCCCTATAATTTTCTTGGCAAAATTTGAGAAGTGTTTTGCCATCATCGGCTCCCTGGGGCTGAGAGACAGAAAGTGACTGGACCAAGGTCACCCAGCCGGCTTTTTTATTATTTATTTATTTTATTACTTAGATTTGTATGCCGCCCCTCTCCGAAGACTCGGGGCGGCTCACAACATGTAGAAACAAATCATGGGTAATCAGACAAGTTTAAAATGTTTAAATATTAAAAACCCCATATGCTAACAGACACACACACAGACATACCATGCATAAATTAAACGTGCCCAGGGGGAGATGTTTCAGTTCCCCCATGCCTGACGGCAAAGGTGGGTTTTAAGGAGTTTACGGAAGGCAGGAAGAGCAGGGGCAATCCTAATCTCCGGGGGGAGTTGGTTCCAGAGGGCCGGTGCCGCCACAGAGAAGGCTCTTCCCCCGGAACCCGGAGAAGGCCCACTCTGTGGGACCTAATCGGTCGCTGGGATTCGTGCGGCAGGAGGCTGTCTGCCACACTCTCCTCCTCCCTGTCACTCATGTCTTTTTGGTCAGAGGAGCCTTCATCAGCAGATTCCACCGGGAGCAAAACAGGCCTCCAGCATGTGGATGTCTCCCCCACATCCACAGTCCTTGGGGCAGGAGCTGGGCCAGAGCTAACCACAACAACTCTGAAAGTAAAATATAGGTCACAATTCTTCTGTTGTTCCTTTGACTTTCTCCTGGATAAATCATACAAATCATACAAATCTGAGAAAAAACAGGGCTGCTGCTCAGAGTAATTTTGTTTTTTACTGCTTGAGAAATCCGACAGCCTCAGATCCTTAAGAGACACGTCCAAACCTCCCTTGCAGATGCTCTTTCACAACTCATGAGTAAATACAGAAGCCTCCTGGAGAAATCTCACCACGTTTCATGAATGTGGGAGAATCCATGTGAGATCTCACAAGATTTTTGTGCACTAAGGGAATGTGCTGTGGTCAAGCTACTAGACGAAATGATGGGACCTGAAGTCAGAAGGTTTTGCCATCTCCTGGCCATGCGTGTCGCCTGTGTGCAGGATGCAACTATTTCTATGCATCAGAAACCAGAGAGGGAAACCATATTTTATGGTAGGTGAGTTTAACAATGCCAACAATGTGCAGCAGCAGCTAAAAGAGCCAACACAATGCTAAGCTGCATCAAGATGGGAATACACTCCAAGACCATGAAAGTTTTAATACCACTCTACTACGCCCTAGTCCGACCACACCTGGAGTCAGGGCCACCATCAGGAATTTTGGGGCCCCATACAGCCTAAGTGTCTGCCCCCCCCCCCGCCATTTTAAAACTATTTTAAGTCGCCAAGCCACTCCATCCCCCGGGGATCATTTCCCACCTCACGCCAAGCGAGGCGGTCCCATAGGCCAGTGTTTCCCAACCTTGGCAACTTGAAGATATCTGGACTTCAACTCCCAGAATTCCCCAGCCAGCAAACGCGAGGAGCTGGAAAGGACGAGGGGAGAGAAAAAGCAGGGTACCAGCAGTCAGGCGGGTGTCTTGAGGGGGCACTCCCATCTGGAAGGAAGGGAAGAAAGGCGAGGGCGAGCTGTGAAGGAAGGAAGGAGGGAGGGAGGAATGGTAAAAGGGGCGATCAAGAGAGGAATGGGTGAATGAATGGACGGAGGGTGGGAAGGAAGGAAAGAGGGAAGGGACAGGAACAGAGGAAGGAAGCAAGGAAACTTATGAAAGGGGAGAGTAAGAGAGGAAGGACTGAAGGGAGGCAGGGAAGAAGGTACGAAGGAGAAAGAAAAGAAGAAATAGAGGAAGGGAAGGTAAAAGAGAGAAAGAAAAAGAGCAAGAAAGAAAGCAAGAAAGAGAGAGAGAAAGAAAATGAAAGAGAAATAAAAATAGAGAGGGGGTATGAAAGAAATGGAAGGAGGGAAGGAAGGAGAGAAAGAAAGAGAAAGAAAGAAAGCAAGAGAAAGAAAAAAGAATGAAAGAGCAAGAGAGCAAGAGAGAAAAAGAAAGAAAGAGAGAAAAAGAAAGAAAGAAAGAAAGGCAACTTCAAAGAAAGGCTCACTGAGCATCTCTCACTCTCTCTCTTTCTATCCCTCTTTCTTTCTCTCTCTCTTCCTTTCTATCTCTCCTCTTCCTTTATCTCCTCTCTCTCTCTCTCCCTCTCTCTTTCTCTCTCTTTCTCTCCCCCTCTCTCCCCCTTTCCCTCTCTCTTTCTCTCTCTCCCTCTCTTGCTATCTCTCCCCCCTCTCCCTCTCTCTTTCTCTGTCTTTCTCTCCCCCTCTCTCCCCCCTTTCCCTCTCTCTTTCTCTCTCTCCCTCTCTTGCTATCTCTCCCCCCTCTCCCTCTCTCTTTCTCTCTCTCCCCCTCTCCCTCTCTCTTTCTCTCTCTCCCTCTCTTGCTATCTCTTTCTCCCCCCTCTCTCCCTCTCTCTTTCTCTCTCTCCCCCTCTCTCTTTCTCTCTCTCCCTCTCTTGCTATCTCTTTCTCTCCCCCCTCTCTCCCTCTCTCTTTCTCCCTCTCCCTCTCTTTCTCTCCCCCCTCTCTCCTTCTCTCTTTCTCCCTCTCCCTCTCTTGCTATCTCTTTCTCTCCCCCCTCTCTCCCTCTCTCTTTCTCTCTCTCCGTCTCTTGCTATCTCTTTCTCTCTCTTTCTCCCCCCTCTCTCCCTCTCTCTTTCTCCCTCTCCCTCTCTCTCTCTCCTCCCTCTCTCCCTCTCTCTTTCTCTCTCTCCCTCTCTTGCTATCTCTTTCTCTCCCCCCTCTCTCCTCTCTCTTTCTCTCTCTCTCTCCCTCTCTTGCTATCTCTTTCTCTCTCTCCCTCTCTCCCCCTCTCTCCCTCTCTCTTTCTCTCTCTCCCTCTCTTGCTATCTCTTTCTCTCCCCCCTCTCTCCCTCTCTCTTTCTCTCGGCGGCGGCAAGGTCGTCAGCTGTGAGGCGGAGGTCCGGAACGGAGCACTGACGGCGGCGGCTAGACATGTTGCTAGACTCTGTAAATGCTGTCCAGCCGCCGCGGTCAGTGCCTCTGTTCCAGAGCTCAGCCTCCGTCTCACAGCTGACCACTCTGCCGCTGCCCCACGGCTACTACCCGCTGCCTGCGACTGCTGAGAGGAGAGAGGGGGGAGAGGGGCCTACTACCTGCTGCGGCTGCGGCCGCCATCACCCTCCCGCTGCACGCCGCCCTTCCGCTGCTGCTACCCTCCCACCAGCCCCAAATCGGAGGAGGGGAGGGGAGGGAAAGGAGGAGCCACCCCGCCGTAGCGGCTTGTAGAAGAGGGGGGCAGCGGCGCACCCAGCCGATCGGGCAGGTGTGTGTGTGTGTGAGTGAATTGCGAGGAAGGGGCTGGAGCAGCGGCTGCATCGCCCAACGCCGCCGCCCCGGGAAAAGGTAGAGCCGCGTTAAGGCCCTGCAAAGCAGGGCCGAAGCGGCAGCCCAGAAGCCGGCATGCAGAAGCCCATGGAGAAATCCCACAACTTCCGCATCGACGCTCTCCTGGCCGAGGAGCCAGCGCGGCCGGTGCCCAGCGTCTCCCCGGAGAGCTCCGCCAGCAGCCCCGGTGCCTGCCTGCGCACCGAGACGCCTTCGCCCTGCGCCCCGCCGGGCTTGGTCCCCCTGCCCGCCGCCGCCTTTGTCCCCAAGCCCGGCTTGCTCAACCTGCCCCCGCCGGCCTCCCTCGGCGGCTTGCCAGCCATCTACCCACCTCTGCTTTATCCAATCCTGGCTCTGGCCGGCCAGCACGCCACCTTCGCCTACATCACCAGCCCCAAAACTCACCTGCTGCAGCCGCTAGGGAAGCTCCAGCCGGGCGGGGCGCTGCAGTTGCCGGAAAACTTGAAAGGCGCTAAGAAGGAAACTCAGCTTCCTCTTCTCACAACTTTTTGAACAATTAGGGGCCCCGGCCTTCTGGCGCCAAATTTGCAGCTCCTTGCACATGCGCAAAAGGGCCCGGCCTGTTTCTTTTCTGAGGTGACAGTCTGCGCATGTGCAAGGAGCTGCTGACTGCGGGCCCTCTAATTGGTCAATTTCACCGGGCCCGGTACGGGACTCCCAGTAATACCCGTCTATCGCCGGCCCTGCCTGGAGTACTGTATTCAGTTCTGGTCACCACACTTCAAAAGAGACATTGAAACTCTGGAGAAGGTGCAAAAAAGAGCAACCAAGATGATTAAGGGATTGGAAACCAAGACTTACGAAGAGAGACTGAGGGAACTGGGCATGGATAGCCTAGAGAAAAGGAGGGCCAGAGCAGACATGATAGCAGTCTATGTATACGAGGGGATGTCACAGAGAGGAGGGGATCACTTTATTCTTCATGGCACCATAGAGCTGGACGAGTAACAACGGCTGGAAGCTGACCAAGGAGAGAATCAACATGAAGATAAAGAGGAACCTCCTGACGGTCAGAGCGATCAACCAATGGAACAACCTACCAGCAGACATTGTGAAATCCTACACTCTGGACATTTTTAAGAGAAGATTGAACTGCCACTTTACTGATGTGCTATAGGGTTCCTGCTTGGGCAGGGGGTTATACTCAATGGCCTTCATGGTCCCTTTCAACTCTAACAATAAATAAATAAATGAATGAATGAATGGATGGATGGATGGATGAATGAATGAATGAATGAATGAATGAATGAATGAATGAATAAATAAATAAATAAATAAATAAATAAATTGAACACATACACATACAGGGTAGGTCACTCCTGGTTTGGACCAGATAGCCTGAACTGTTAGCAACCCGCTGCTGATGTAATTTTGGTGTCATGGATCCAATTCTGTCTGTGCCAGTTTGTGCTCACCACCATCTTTTTTCTGAATTTTAGGCCCATTTTCCTGTGTTTTGATGGCTTCTTGTCATTCTGTTCCTCCCCCCACCCTCCGGTTAATACTTTCTTTGCCCAAAGCATAGCTGACCAGCTCTACATCTATGTTTTGGGCTGAATCTACCTTCTGAGCATGCGCAAAAGTGAAATCACTCAAGGGGACGTGCACGAAATGTCGCAATGCGAACCGGAGGCGAAGGTAAGTGGAACCCACCCCCTGACTCACAACTAATAGAAAATAGCAATCATTGGATGACATGATAATAATAATAAATATTATTATTATTTATTAGACTTGTATGCCGCCCCGAGTCTTCGGAGAAGGGCGGCATACAAGTCTAATAAATAATAATAATGCTTCATCACTGCCTAACAAGAAAGGTTATTTGCAAGCTGATAATACAGGCTCAAGCAATTTCACATCACAATGATGCATGTCAGACCTTGATAATAATTCTCAATTACAACTGGTTGCTTAGCGACCATTCAGAGTTCTGACTGACCCAGTTCAAGGGAACTTACAATCTGGATTCCACGTTTAAATGGCCTGGTCCCCACTCTGCAGTGATCCAATTTCAAGCACCTGGCTGTCTTTCTGGTTCTGGGCAAAAGTGTGGCCATAGCGAACCGCTGATTTACTTTAAAGACCATTGTTTGTTTGTTTGTTTGTTTGTTTGTTTCTTTCTTTCTTTCTTTCTTTCTTTCTTTCTTTCTTTCTTTCTTTCTTTCCTTACTTACTTACTTACTTACTTACTTACTTACTTACTTACTTACTTACTTACTTACTTACTTACTTACTTATTGGATTTGTATGCCACCCCTCTCCGTAGACTCGGGGCGGCTAACAACAGTAATAAAAAACCAGCATGTAAATCCAATACTAAAACAACTAAAAAAACCTTATTGTAAAACCAAATATCCATACATACAAACATACCATGCATGAATTGTAAAGGCCTAGGGGGAAAGAATATCTCAGTTCCCTCACGCCTGACGGCAGAGGTGGGTTTTAAGGAGCTTACGAAAGGCGAGGAGGGTGGGGGCAATTCTAATCTCCGGGGGGAGTTGGTTCCAGAGGGCCGGGGCCGCCACAGAGAAGGCTTTTCCCCTGGGCCCCGCCAAACGACATTGTTTTGTTGACGGGACCCGGAGAAGGCCCACTTTGTGGGACCTAACCGGTCGCTGGGATTCGTGCGGCAGAAGACGGTCTCGTAGATACCCTGCTCCGGTGCCATGAAGGGTGCTCACTTAACAACCACCACCAGGGGAAAAAAGTCATCAAATTGCATTCACAACATACAACCATAATGGGCAGGATGCATTATGGTTGTGTCTTGAGGTTTACCATGCATCATTGTGATGTGAAATTGCTTGAGCCTGGTTTGAGTTTAGAAGTAAACATAGTTGAGTTCTAGTTAGCGCTTTAATGTGAAACCATCAGGATGCTCCAGAGTTAGGGAGTAAATTAGGGCGTTGGAAAAAACATCTCAGAGTTCAATCCTCAGCCATTTTTGTCCTGCTGCCAACACTACTGCATGGACGTGTCCATGGACTCACGGAGATTTGAGTTCAATTCAAGGGCAGCCTGTTTTTTTTCTTACATTCTTTTGGCCATTGATATGGTCAGCAACAGTCCAGTTACTAGATTGGAAGAAGATTCAGATGAACCCCAAATAACTGCTTGGTTTTGTTTTCAATATTTTCCTCCAACCTTTCAAAATTCCCTCCCATAATGGCTTGTATAAAGCAAACGATGCAACGTTGCAATTTTTAAAAACTTTACAAACAACAGTAAAACTATCTCACAAATCAGGCTGACAGTTATAGAAAACCATTTTAAAAAAAAATCAAGAATAAGCCAGCTATTCAAACCAGAACATTGGCTCAGCATTCAAAATAATAACTTAGCTACAAATAATTGACACTCAAACTGATGAGGAAAATTTTATCCAACTTTCCATTGAGTGCAACTTTCATACGTGTTGTGCTGTAGTTGACCTTAAAGCAGTCAGTTTTAGATATGAAAATGACACGAAATGGAGATAGGACTCAGTTTGCTTTGAGTGAGAAAAATAATCAGTGTGGTACCTCTGTCATTGATGATCTGGGGGAAGCTGGGTTCAAAAGCTATCTTTGTTCTCATCATTATGTGTGACACCCAATAAAAAAGGATAGAAGGTCATTACACAGAGTTGGCCTTCTCCGGGTCCCGTTGACTAAACAGTGTTGTCTGGTGGGCCCCAGGGGAAGAGCCTTCTCTGTGGCGGCCCCAGCACTCTCGAATCAACTCCCCCTGGAGATTAGAACTGCTCCCACCCTCCTTGTCTTTCGTAAACTACTCAAGACCCACCTATACCGCCAGGCATGGGGGATTTGAGACATCTTTCCCCCAGGCTCCTTATAATTGATGTTTGGTATTTTTGTGTTGTTTGGTTTTAATATGATAGGGTTTTAGTTATTTCTTTCAATATTAGACTTGTGCTAGTATAATATTGTTTTTATCATTGTTGCGAGCCGCCCCGAGTCTTTGGAGAGGGGCGGCATACAAATCTAATATATTATTATTATTATTATTATTATTATTATTATTATTATTATTACACGATCACAGCAATTTGATTGACTTTTTTCTTAATCATACACTGAGTTCTCGAATTATGACTGTGAGGTTGACAATTATAAAAAGAGACACAGAAGACTGGATACAATTTTACAGTCTTTTTCATGGTGGTTATTAAGCAAATCACGTAGTTGTTAAGCAAATTCATTGTTTGTCATATATTTATTTTATTTTATTTATTTAGTTGTCAAACATATCCAAGATAACAGTAAGTAAGTATAAATGGGGACAATAGGACAGTAAGACAGAGGCCATGGACACAGTGGTGTGCTTATGCATGCCTGTTACAGATCTCTTAGGAATGGGACGAGGTCGACAGTGGACAATCTAAGGTTAAAGTTTTGGGGGCTTGGGGAAGAAACCACAGAGTCGGGTAGTGAATTCCAGGCATTGATCACTCTGTTGCTGAAGTCGTATTTTCTGCAGTCTAGTTTGCAGAGGTTTATATTAAGTTTATATCTATTGTGTGCTCGTGTATTGTTGTGATTGAAGCTGTCATTGACAGGTAGGACAATGTGGCAGATGATTTTATGAACTGCATTTAGATCGGTTCAATGTGATGGGCTGGTTTTGCTGGAAAACAGAACTAAGAACTGGTCTCCAGCAATGCTGGTGTAAATTGCTGTCATGTGACGCGGGCGCTGCAAGTGGCCATAAATATGGGTCAGTGCCTTATATCACCCTTGCAGAGGGGACATTGGAACTTAAAAACTGGGATGTAAGTAGCTTTTGGAGGGTCTTTTGTAACTTCAAATAATTAAGAGCATAAGAAGAGCCATGCTGAATCAGGCCAAAGCCCATCATAGAAACATAGAAGACTGACGGCAGAAAAAGACCTCATGGTCCATCTAGTCCGCCCTTATACTATTTTCTGTATTTTATCTTAGGGTGGATATATGTTTATCCCAGGCCTGTTTAAAGTAAGTTACTGTGGATTTACTAAACACGTCTGCTGGAAGTTTGTTCCAAGCATCTACTACTCTTTCTGTCAAATAATATTTTCTCATGTTGCTTTTGATCTTTCCCCCAACTAACTTCAGATTGTGTCCCCTTGTTCTTGTGTTCACTTTCCTATTAAAAACACTTCCCTCCTGGACATTATTTAACCCTTTGACATATTTAAATGTTTCGATCATGTCCCCCCTTTTCCTTCTGTCCTCCAGTCTATACAGATTGAGTTCATTAAGTCTTTCCTGATACGTTTTATGCTTAAGACCTTCCACGATTCTTGTAGCCCGTCTTTGGACCCGTTCAATTTTGTCAATATCTTTTTGTAGGTGAGGTCTCCAGAACTGAACACAGTATTCCAAATGTGGTCTCACCAGCGCTCTATATATCAACTCCAGCATTATGTGTCACACAGTGGTCCACCAATTGTACATGGGGATCTTGAACAGAAAGAGAAGGCAAAACCCTCCCTTTCTCTTGACCCCCCAACAAATGGTACCCAAGGGAATCCTGCCTGCCTCAGCCAACATAGAGGTGGCACATGGACATCCACTTCAATAACCACCGATACACTTGGCATCCATGAATCTGTCTAATCCTGCCTTGAAGCCATCCAGGCTGTTACGACCACTTCTAGAAGTGAATTCCATAAACCAGTGACCCTCTGGGTGAAGAAATATTTCTCTTTATTTGTCCTCACTTTCTTGCCTATGAACTTTAGGGAGTGCCCCCTCATCCTAGTATTGTGTGATAGAGAAAATAATTTTTCTCTATCCACCTTTTCTATTCCTTGTATGATTTTATACACTTCAATCAAGTCACCCCTTAAACGCCGTCTTTCAAGGCTGAAGAGACCAAGGCGTTTGCAACCTGGTTTCATAAGGGAGGTGCTCCATTTCCTTGATCATAATTGTTACCCTTTTTTGCACCTTTTCCAGTTCTATTATATCCTTCTTGAGGTGGGGTGATCAGAACTATACACAGTACTCCAAGTGTGGTTTCACCATTGATTTGTACAGAGGCAATACAACACAACCCTTACAGACTTATTTTCGATTCCCTTCCTAATCATAGCAAACATGGAGTTTGCTTTTTTTTTAACTGATGCTGCTTTTAAGGGTTTCCCTGCAGCTCGGCGAATCAGTGACAGGCATTCAAATCTGGCACTGCTATATTGGCCAATCAACAATGGTTATGCAAATGTACTATGTATGGCAGTAGGTACACTGCTTGCACATCCCAATGTTTCTATAGGTTCCACGGTTGGGATGATGGATCACAGAAGGAAATAAAATCCCGCCCCCGGCAGTATAGAAAATTCATGGGATTTTGCAAACAGGTCTCTGTCAAGATGATACCTGAAGATAAAAGGAGTATAGGGCAGTGATGGCGAACCTATGGCACAGGTGCTACAGGTGGCACGTGGAGCCATATCTGCTGGCACGTGAGCCATTGCCCTAGCTCAGCACCAATGTGCATGTCTGTGCCGGCCAGCTGATTTTTGGCTCACACAGAGGCTCTGGGAGGGTGTTTGTGGCTTCCAGAGAGCCTCCAGGGGGATGGGGGGCATTGTTACCCTCTCCTGGCTCCGGGGAAACCTTTGGGATCTGGGGAGGGCAAAACGCGAGCCTACTGGGCCCACCAGAAGTTGGGAAACAGGCTGTTTCTTGCCTTCAGAGGGCCTCCGGGAGGCGGGGGAAACTGTTTTCGCCCTCCCCAGGCATTGAATTATGGTTGTGGGAAAACACACATGTGCAATAGCGCACACCCATGCTCTTTCGGCACCCGAGGAAAAAGAGGTTCCCCATTCAGTAAAACTGAACTAACAGTGGACCCTCACTCAGTCAAAGACCTTGGAGTACTCATTTCCAATGACCTAGGTACTAGAGCCCACTGTAACAGCATTGCCAAAAAGGCTTTAAGAATTGTAAACCTAATCTTACGTAGCTTCTTCTCTAGAAACACTGATTTATTAACCAGAGCATACAAAACATTCGTCAGACCTATTCTAGAATATAGCTCACCTGTATGAAATACACACTGCATATCAGATATTAATACAATTGAAGGAGTCCAGAAATACTTCACAAAAAGAGTCCTCCACTCCTACTCACGTAACAAATTACCCTACTCCTCCAGACTTCAAGTACTAAATCTAGAAAATTTACAACTACGTCGTCTCCGAACTGATTTAACTGTTGTTCATAAAATCATACATCATAATGTACTCCCTGTCAGTGACTACTTCACCTTTAACAACAACAACAACAACACAAGAGCATATAATAGATACAAACTGAATGTAAATCGCTCCAAACTTGATTGCAGAAAATACAATTTCAGCAATAGAGTAGTCACCGCCTGGAACTCATTACCTGACTCTGTTGTTGCTTCCCCCAACCCCAAAATCTTCAACCTTACATTATCTACAATTGACCTCTCCCCTTTTCTAAGAAGTCTGTAAGGGGCGTGCATAAGTGCACCTATGTGCCTAATGTCCCTGTCCTACTTTCTTATTATCCTTTCTATTACTACGTTCTACTTATGTTATATTATTTATGTTAATATGTACTATAATACTGAATAATGTACTATAAAACTGAATAAACAAAATATCACAGCCAACCCCCACTCAGTTAAAGACCTTGGAATACTAATATCAAACGATCTAAGTGCCAAAGCCCACTGCAACAACATCGCCAAAAAGGCTTCCAGAATTGTTAACCTGATCCTACGCAGCTTCTGCTCCAGCAATCTCACACTACTCACCAGAGCCTACAAAACATTTGCCAGACCCATCCTTGAATACAGTTCATCTGTCTGGAACCCACACCACATCTCGGACATCAACACCCTAGAAAATGTCCAAAGATACTTCACCAGAAGAGCCCTTCACTCCTCCACTCAAAACAGAATGCCCTACAAAAACAGACTTTCAATCCTAGGCCTAGAAAGCTTAGAACTACGACGCCTAAAACACGATCTAAGTATTGCCCACAAAATCATATGCTGCAACATCCTGCCTGTCAATGACTACTTCAGCTTCAACCGCAACAACACAAGAGCATGCAACAAATTCAAACTCAATATTAATTGCTCCAAGCTTGACTGTAAAAAAATATGACTTTAACAATCGAGTTGTCGAAGCGTGGAACTCATTACCTGACTCAGTAGTGTCAACCCCTAACCCCTAACATTTCACCCTTAGACTATCCATGATTGACCCCGCCAGGTTCCTAAGAGGTCAGTAAGGGGCGTACATAAGTGCACTAGCCTGCCTTTCGTCCCCTGTCCAATTTGTCTCCCCTTATCCCATATGTCATATATCTTTCCTCCCTTTCATATATCTTCTCCCCCATTTTCGTATCTTTTCCTTGTATGTAATACTTCATGCCCATTCCCCTCGATGTGTTTTGTGTATTGGACAAATAAATAAATAAATAAAAATTTAAAAAATAAATACTATACTTGTTTGACTAATAAATAAATAAAATAAATCACTGGAGTACAGTATGCAATGAGATGGTAAGGGAAAAAACAGAAATAGAAGTAGTGCTTG
Source organism: Erythrolamprus reginae (assembly GCF_031021105.1). NCBI lineage: Eukaryota > Metazoa > Chordata > Lepidosauria > Squamata > Dipsadidae > Erythrolamprus > Erythrolamprus reginae. The sequence goes on along the minus strand of NC_091960.1, from coordinate 24,934,264 downwards.
TGATGTGAACGCAGGAGGACAGTTTGACCTTGCAAGAGGTGCATCCTTGGCACCTGAAATCTTTGAGCAGTGAACATTGGCCAAATTGGTGTGATAGGAGAGAAATGTGAAGACAGAAATCAGATTGTCTAGGACAGTGTTTCCCAACCTTGGCAACTTGAAGGTGTCTGGACTTCAACTCCCAGAATTCCCCAGCCAGCATTCGCTGGCTGGGGAATTCTGGGAGTTGAAGTCCAAATCTCTTCAATTTGCCAAGGTTGGGAAACTCTGGTCTAGGAATCAGCCAACTGAAACGGGAAGGAAGGAGTCATTTCAGAGGAGTTCCGTGTTTTTATGGTAGATGAAAAAACTATCAAAGAAAGTGGGAAGACTTCATTATGAACACAAATACGTATTTGGATTCAACATTCCAAATTATGGAAGAATCTTGATTCCAATCCCAGAAAAGCCCAATGAAGAATAGAAAGATTCAAGTCTACTTAGATTTAAAAATAAAATTGAAAGATGAATAATTCTGTGGGGACCTGCTACAACACACTGGAGATGCAGATTAGAACAAGGGCTATCATACTAATTATAGGAAACTGGAGTATAAAAGCTGAACATGAAGAACATCTGGAATAATGAGAAAGTTTCCCCTCAATGGATGAAACAAAACAGGGGTGAAATGGGGAGAGTTCAGCCAAGAAAAGTCAATGTTTACAGCATGTCCAGTCAACGGAGCAGTGGAAGTGATGTGCCGGTGCCTGGAGGCTGTTGGGACCTGGATGGGTGTCAACAAACTCAAACTCAACCCAGACAAGACGGAGTGGCTGTGGGTCTTGCCTCCCAAGAAGGACAATTCCATCTGTCCGTCCATTACCCTGGGGGGAGAACTATTGACCCCCTCAGAGAGAGTTTGCAACTTGGGTGTCCTCCTCGATCCACAGCTGACATTGGAACATCATCTTTCGGCTGTGGCGAGGAGGGCGTTTGCCCAGGTCCGCCTGGTGCACCAGTTGCGGCCCTATTTGGACAGGGAGTCATTGCTCACAGTCACTCGTGCCCTCATCACCTCGAGGTTCGATTACTGCAACGCTTTTTATATGGGGCTACCTTTGAAAAGTGTTCGGAAACTTCAGATCGTGCAGAATGCAGCTGCGAGAGCCATCATGGGGCTTCCTAGATTCACCCACGTTACTGCAACACTCCGCGGCCTGCACTGGCTGCCGATCGGTTTCCGGTCACAATTCAAAGTGTTGGTTATGACCTTTAAAGCCCTGCATGGCATTGGACCAGAGTACCTCCGGAACCGCCTGCTACCGCACGAATCCCAGCGGCCGATAAGGTCCCACAGAGTTGGCCTTCTCTGGGTCCCGTCGACCAAACAATGTCGTTTGGCGGGCCCCAGGGGAAGAGCCTTCTCTGTAGCGGCCCCAGCCCTCTGTAATCAACTCCCCCCAGAGATTAGAATGGCCCCCACCCTCCTTGTCTTTTGCAAATTACCCAAGACCCACCTTTGTCGCCAGGCATGGAGGAGTTAGGATATCCCTTCCCCTAGGCCATTACAAGTTATGTATGTTATGTTTGTGTGTATGTTTGGTTTTTATAATAAGGGTTTCTAGTTGTCTTATTAAATTGGATTGTTACATGTTGTTTTTTATCATTGTTAGCCGCCCCGAGTCTGCGGAGAGGGGCGGCATACAAACCCAATAAATAATAATAATAATAATAATAATAATAAAGGCCGCCTTCTAACAATCTAAAAAAAGTTCTACCCACGGACAACACTGGATGGACATCAAAATTAAATTGACAGTGTATTCTGCATTGAGAAATGGAGAAACTCTGTTTATTCAAATTATATCTTGGGGGGGGGGTTGACACACCCACTCAAATAAGATCCATACATCCACACTCTCATTGTGGCTGTCCGAGGCCCATTGCATGGTTGAAAAGTCAAGATTTCAGAGGAAAACCATTTGCTCAGCTGAACAGCATCCGTGACCAAGGGCTCATCTACAAGACCCTCCAGGGCTCAGTGGGCGTCTAGAATGTGATGGGTGAAGTCATTGCATCAGATTGGCTTAGAAGCTTCCTGGGTGACTCTCAGCAATTCCCTATCGCTTCTCACCCAAACTTCCTCATTGAGATACTGTTGGGAGGACAAATGGAAGGAGAGTGTGTCATCAGTCTATACTTATAAGGACACAAAGAAGGGGGGAAGGAGAAGAGGAGAAGAGGAGGAAAAGTAGGGGAAGGGAAGGGATGAGAAGGGAAGGAAAGGAAGGGAAGGGAAGGGAAGGGAAGAAGGAAATGGAAGGGAAGGGAAGGAAAGGGAAAGGAAGGGGAAAGAAAGCAGAAAAAGGAAAAAAGGGGAAAGAAAAGGAAAGAAGGAAGAAACTGTAGAATCAACTTTTCCATTTCATTAGTAGTGTACCTAGGAATGCTGCAAAATGATATTTTCTCTTTATTTGTTGGTTGATTGATTACATTTATAGTATTCCTTCACTCTGAAAGTTAAGGGCAGTGCATGTGTGGGAAAACTTTTGGTTACCCTTCTTTAATACATAACTTATATTTCCTCCTTCCCTACCTCCCTTCCTTCTTTCCTTCCTTCTTGTTTCCTGTAATCCTACTCTAAGGGCCTGAAGCCACAAGTGATTGAGGCAGATGTACCCACAGATAAATAAATACAATGAAAATAAGGATCTCCTTTGATGCTCTGTTCAGAGTAGCAACCTTGTGAGGGAGGCTAAGAGAGATTGTGAACATCTAACCGTGTCCCATGAAATTCTATGCCCAAAGGAAGCCCAAACATGGCTCTCTCCACTCGTGGTAAAGGTAAGGCAGGAGGTCAGTAGAGAAGGGTATAAGACGCCAACTCTTTTGTCCTTGGAAATGGCAAAAATGAAGTTTCTAATATATTTATATATTAATATCTTGGATCATTTTCAAAATGTTCACAGAGCAACTTTTGTCCAGACAAGGATACTCCTACTTCAAAACCTCTCAAGCTGCGGAGAATTCTTACTCCAGTGACCTCTAAATCAAACTGATTAAGCTCGCCAAAATATTTGGATTTCGGAGATTTTAATGAGCACACCCGTCATGTAAAATTGAAAATATGCAGAGGCCAATGGTCTAGATGGGAATGAGCAATTTTGCAAGGTTTTTCTTCACCCCAAGGAGGAGATGAAGGCGGTGGAAGGCTGGGATCGGGAGGTTTAAAACAGAGAACAATCAAGTACCGGAATTTGCTCAGTTGATTTTAAGTTGCTGAGAGGTGACTCCAGACGGACTGTAACCAGTCCTCCTCCTGACCCCAAGCAAGAGAAGGAAGACATGAGAAGGAAAAAGGGGAAGATTAAACATTAGTAACAAATGTTGGAAGTGTAAAAAAGAAGTGGGAACATACTACCACATATGGTGGCAATGTAACGAAGCAAAAAAAAATTGGATTCAAATTAGGGCATGGATGGAAGAAATATTGGGCTATAAAATTGAAATAAAACCAGAAATGTATTTATTAGGCATAATTAGAGGCAAACATAGCAAAGAAAATTACTACTTAATAAATCACTTACTAACTGCTGCAAGATTAGCATATGCACAAGTCTGGAAACAAGATAAGATTCCAAACAAAGAAACGGTAATTAAAAAAATATTAGACTGTGCCAAATTTAGCAAATTAACATATGAAATTCAAAACCAACAAAATAAGGACTATTACAAAGCGTGGGGAAAAATTTACAACTGGGTGGAAATTAAGAAAAAGGTATAGTAAATAGAATTGTTAAAAAAAATAATTTTTGTAAATATATCAAGTGTAAATGTTTAATGTTGTATTGTTTGATGTCTAAATGTTTGTAAGTCATATAAAATAAATAAAAATATAATAATAATTAAAAAAAAGAGTTCTCAATCTGTACTTAACTGTGAAATATTCAAAAAGTCCTGGTAAATCCTGGAGCAGTCAAAAATCAAACAGCATTCGTCTCTCACCGAACGGATAATCTCTCAGCGATGCTGGCAATTTACCAGCAGTCCCATTAGCCTAATTGCCCCAGCTACAGGTGTTCTCCCTTATTTTCTATACTACTTGCACAGTTGTTCCCTTCTCGTCATAAACCTGTGCTTGTGAGCATCTATGAATCCCTCTTCCTCTGAATCCAATGATGATTCACTAATGGGGTAATTAGCTAATGGGCTGCCTGTAACTACCTCATCATCAGATCCTGCTTCACTCCCAGAATCTGCCCTTGACACAGAATCCTCACTGTCCGAAGCTGTTGGCAGCCAAACCGGTCTCTGATAACGTGAGGATTCTCCCAAACCAACATCCACAGTCCTTGGAGCAGGAACTGGCCCAGGGCCAACCACAACATAAACAGTGTTATATCTTTGTATACTACCAATACTTTATTGACAAAAATAAATGAATAAATAAAGGTTCTGGAGAAGTGGTAGTGGAAATTTTGAGTAGTTCGGAGAACTGGAAAATGCAACCTCTGGCTGGCCCCAGAGTAGGGTGGGAATGGGGATTTTGCAGTATCCTTCCCCCAGGAGTGGGGAGGGAATGGACATGGGGCTTTTTGTCCTGGTTCTCTGTAGGCATTCCTAATAAAAAATAATTCCAGTTTCATATCTGTTTGTTGGTTTGTTATCTCTTCAATCCATTTTCTTAACCTGTTCCAGCATTGCTTTGCTTTTTGACCTGACCACCACATGTGGTAGTATGTTCCCTGATTTTGTTTACATTTCCAACATTCTGGTGATGTGTTGGGGGACATTTTTTCTAAGTCATTTTTTCAATGCCATTATAACTTCACATGGTCACTAATGGAATGGCTGTAAGTAAGGGGTTAGCTGTATTCAGCTGATTCTGGTAAGCCCCTCTGAGAGATGTTTGGTCTCCCTATTTAGCAGCACAGGTGAGCTCAGAGAGTTTTAGCTAAGCCCTCACAGATTCCACAAATCTTAAGAAACAATATATCAGCCTGGCTTATGCATTGCACTCATCCATAGCAACTGATCAAAATTATGTGTTCAGCTACGCCCACAATTCAAGATGGCAGAGATGGTATTATGGCAATGTGTCTGCCAACTTGCGGGTTTTAATACCCTCTTTGGATGCTGCTGCACACATGTTAAAATATAAATTTTATACATTTTATATTTAGCCGCCCTGAGTCCTACAGGATTGGGTGGCATAGAAGTCATATGAATGAATGAATGAACAAACGAATGAATGAATGAATGAATGAATGAATGAATGAATGTCTATCTCTGTGGATCGGTGGTGGGATTTAATTTTTTTTTACTACCGGTTCTGTGGGTGTTGCTTGGTGATTGTTGTGGTTAGCTCTGGCCCAGCTCCTGCCCCAATGTGCAGGTGGATGTGGGGGAAACATCCACATGCCGCAGGCCTGTTTTGCTCCCGATGGAATCTGCCGACAAAGCCTCCTCTGACCGAGGAAGCGTGAGTGACAGGGAAGAGGGGACTTTGGCAGACAGCCAAGGAGGAGATCAATCATCTGTATCATCCCTGGATTCTGAACAACAATTAATGACACATCCACACATGCGTAGAGTGATGCATAGGAGACAACAACTGAAGGATTATTACAAGAGAAAATGAGGCCACCTGTGGTTGAGTGGGGCTGCTGTAATTATTGCTACAGATAAAAGTGCAGCCTGGTGTTTTAGCCTCATGGCAGTTTATCTGATTCATTGTTTCGTCAAGATCATGGTTTTTGCTGTTCAAGATTGTGTGTGGACTTTCTGGACTTTAGAATTGGACTCAATTCCCCAGTTATTGGGTGAGCACTTGGACTGCATTTAACCTGTGCCTTGTGTCTACCAGAAAATCCCTTTGACATTTAAAAAGAGAGCTGTTTCTGTTTTTCTGTTTATAAAAACTTTTGGGGTTTCCTTTTATCGTGTGGTGTTTGTCTTCCTGGACTAATTAACCTCTAATTACGGGCAGTTGAAACATGCCGGCAGAACAGTGATCATGGTGTCGCTTGGTAGGCGTGGCTTGGTGGGCGTGGCTTGGTGGGCGTGGCAGGGGAAAGATATTGTAAAATCTCCATTCCCTCCTCATTCCAGGGGAAGGATACTGCAAAATCCCCATTTCCTCCCAATCAGCTAGGACTCGGGAGGCAGAGAATAGATGGGAGTAGGGCCAGTCAGAGGTGATATTTACCAGTTCTCCGAACTACTCATAATTACTGGTTCTGCAGAACTAGTCAGAACCTGTTGAATTCCACCTCCCCTGTGGATTCTAAACCACTTTTTATATCTCAGGACAGTATTTCTCAACCTTGGCAACTTTAAGATCAGAGGACTTCCAGCAAACAAAATTCTCCATCAATCTAAAAGTTGCCAAAGTTGAAAACCACTGGCTTAGAGTGATGCATGAATTCAGCCACTGAGATTTGTTTAACCAACCTTATCTAAAATATATCTTGGCTTAGTTCAACAGTGAAACCTGCCAAGGCTTTTTCCCAGGTTAATTTCAATGCAAACTTTATCCGTCAAAGTTTGGGTTTTCAATGAGTCTTTCCTCTCTTGGCATATGGAAACATCTCCTGCACGCAGTCCCCATTATCCAGGCCAATATTCCCTAGCCAGCATGACAGAGGGGTGGGATGCCATTGGGAGAAAGATGCATTTCAACATATCCATCCCAGCAACTGTCCTATCGATGGCTTTCCCATGACTGTCTATAATATACAAAATCCAGCTGTTTGGTCAAAACTAAAACAACGACTGTCAATTTTGGGGATTATGTCATGCACGTTAACTGTACTTATGTTCTGCGTGGTTGACCTTCCACGCTTAATTTGGAAAGCAATGTTGTCTATGATGGATTGGTATCGGCCGAGATCCAGAGCCGCCTCTCCCCGAACCTCAACCTTGGCAGCTTTGAGATGTGTGGACTTCAACTCCCAGAATTCCCCAGCCAGCATGAGTGAGAGCCTGATTTCTGCAAGGCCTTGGGAAGGTAATTGCAACCAAAGATTGGGAGGATGCCAACATGGGAGCTGAACTGGAAAAAGCGGGAAGCCAAGAAGAATGTTAGCAGGAGGGAACCAATTCATGCTGGGCAAAGAGTAGGTAGATCAAGACTGAAATGACATCTTGCACAAAGTTCTCTAGCTACGCCTCGATACCTTCAGGTTAGAATTTATTAGACAGTTCCTCACCATCACACTGTTAGGACTCTGTCCATAACTGTTGGGTTGGCAATATATTGGCTGCAGATGTTTCAGACTGCCACAAGAGGGAGCTAGAGTTTATAGCTTATTTCTCTGAGTCACCCTCTCTGTTTCTCTTTGTGTAAGCTACTCGCTGTTAAGAGAAACATAGAAGATTGATGGTAGAAAAAGACCTTGTGGTCCATCTAGTCTGCCCTTACACTATTTCCTGTATTTTATGTTAGGATGGATATATGTTTATCCCAGTGTTGTTTAAATTCAGTCACTGTGGATTTACCAACCATGTCTGCTGGAAGTTTGTTCCAAACATCTACTACTCCTTCAGTAAAATAATATTTTCTCACGTTGCTTCTGATCTTTCCCCCAACTAACCTCAGATTGTGCCTCCTTGTGCTCTGCATTTTCTCTGCAATCTCTCTGTATTGTAGTCATATATTATAGTTAAAATGTGTTTAGGCTTGAGATCTTTGTTTGCTGACTATGACAAAAAAAACTGGTAAGAAAGACTACGTACTTGGTAACATTTGGATTGTTATTCTGACTTATTGTCGAAGCGTGGAACTCATTGTCACTCAGTGGTGTCAGCCCCTAGCCCCCAACATTTCTCTCTAAGACTCTCCACGATTGACCTCTCCAGGTTCCTAAGAGGCCAGTAAGGGGCGTACATAAGTGCACTGATGTGCCTATCGTCCCCTGTCCAATCTTCTTTCCTTATCTCATATATCATACATTTTCTCTCCTTTCCTCCTACTTCTCTTCTTTCTTACTTTCTATCATTATATATATTACTTAATGTCTATTCTCTTTCATATGTATTGTATATTGGACAAAGAATAAATAAATAAAATAAAAATATTATGTGTATGACATTAGACTGTTTATCTGCATATGTTTTTTTCTCAAAGTCAATTTTAATTCAAGTTAGGATATCTGTGTGTGGCTGAGTAGTTATTCACAACTGATCTCAATCTAAACATTTCTGTTTGTGTACAATCTTGGTAAACAAGGATTACTCTGCTCATACATTGACACACACGTAAATCAGGAATTCAGCAACACCTTCCCAACCAATTATTTTTTTTAAAAGGGCAGAAGCTTTCATGACCTACAGCTTTTTCCTCCTGTATGACACCATCACCATTGTACTTATGGCATTATTTCAAGAAGCTGGCGATCCCTGTCTTCCATTTCTAACTCTCTTGTTTTTCCTATCACATGGCCATTATTCTTTTAAGAGCAGTTCCATTTTGGAGGAAAAACCAAAAGGGATTTTCCATGCGTTTTGAATCAATGGTGCAACTTAGGGAAATAATTGGAGAGACATGCTTTCTCTTGCATTCACTAAACCTGGTGTATAAAGCTAGTGGAATGGCATTAAGGATTAAGTGAGCATTTGCTTCTTAGAAGCCCAGGGGGATATTTTCCTCCTGAAAGTAATTTGCACATACTGTACCTCTGAAAGAGGATCATTCTCACCTAGGGCAGATGGCCCTTACATTTACAGCGACCACTGTACTACTGGATAACACATTGGCTCATCATTTCAGATATAGTTCTTTATTTAAACAGAGAAACAGAATGTCCAAAGGAAAAAAGAACAGAATGAGTAAGCCAAAAAGCAGTGGAAGCAGGAGTGACTTTCAACTTCTGGCTGGTCTTCCCCATTCAGTTTCCTTGTGGGAATCAGACAGGGAGCATTGGAAATCTCCCTTCCCTTCCCCTCCCTTCCCCTTCCCTTCCCTTTTCCCTTCCCTTTTCCCTTCCCTTTTCCCTTCCCTTCCCTTCCTTATCCTCCCCTTCCCTATCCTGAGCATGGGGAAGAAAATTCAGAATAACCATTTCCTATATTCACTGGGGATAGCTTTAAAAGTTATAGCTTTAGTTTGGCAAGATTCTGACATTAGGTAATAAAGGATTGGACGATTGAATCTCATTGTTGCCCCTCTGGTCTTGAGACTGACACAGTGTCCCATGATCACGTGATCAGCATTTACAACCTCCTGCTAATTTCCCCAATGACTACAGTGAAGAAAGTATATAGTGAAGAATGTAAATTGTAATCACAAGATTGCAGAATGCTGCGATGTTATGAGCTAGTGTTATAAGTTATCAGTGTTATAAGATGTTATAAGCTCACCACTACTATCCTGTTCTACTGTCCTATTGTCCTCTTTTATCGTTACTTTTTAAACTTACGTTATGTTTATACAAACTACTACTATCCTATACATGTTTAACAAACAAATACAATAAAATAAAATGACAGAAACATTTAAATGTGTTAAAGAGTTAAATAAAGTTTGGAGGGAAGTGTTTTTAATAGGAAAGTGAACACAAGAACAAGGGGGCACCATCTGAGGTTAGTTGGGAGAAAGATCAGAAGCAATGGGAGAAAATATTATTTTACTGAAATAGTAGATGTTTGGAACAAACTTCCTACAGACGCGGTTGGCAAGTCCACAGTGTTCTGTCTGGGCACTCCGGAAGTTATGACCAACCCAAAATGATAAGCCAGACACACCGGTTGAATCCAAACACAGTTTTATAATGAGAAAGAGAAAAATAACCAACAGAAAATGTCCTTACAAGTCAGGAAAACACTGGAACTCCAAACAGATACACAAAGGCAATTGTCCATACAAAAACACAGGATCCTTGATGATAAACGAGGCTGTTGCTGACAGGCACAAACCTCCCACGGGTCTTCAAGACTGCTGGGCCACCAGCCAGGAACAAAACACTGAGAGAGAAGGCAGATACAGCAATTCCACTCTGATAACACTCCACACTGTTGAAAGAGTTTGCTTGCCTTATAAACCCTTCCCTGCTAATGAGGACCCCCCACCCCTGCTGTTCCTCATTCACCGGTGATAATATTTCTTCAATTGATCCCTCCTTTGATCTACACGTCTCTGTCGCATACTAATGATGGCTTGTGCTTCGTCATCTAATGACTCTAGAGACTCCAAGCTACTGGCTTGAGAGAGCCCCCCCCCCCCAGGGCTCCCAGGCCGTTCCTCCTCGTCACTTTCCACTTCACCCTCACCCTCCCCCGGGCATGGAGCCAGCAGAGACGCAGCTGGTCTTTCATCTGACTCAGGCTGAACCACAACACACAGTGACTGAATTTAACCATGCCTGGGACAAACATATATCCCTCCTCAGATAAAATACAGAAAATATAATAAGGGCAGACTACTAGATGAACCACAGGGTCTTTTTCTGCCGTCAATCTTCTATGTTTCTAAATGAAATGAAATGAAATAGAATAAAAATGAAAGGGTGTTGGGCTAATTGCCTATTGTGGCTAACGGCTTTCATCCTGTCTTGGATCTTGGCTGCTTTCTAGTCCTGCCATTCTGCCCAGGAGTTGCAAAATACCCTCTCTTGAACGGAATGACCAAATCTGCATTTCCAAAAGTTGGCCTCCAAGGTTTCTGCTTGGGGCAGGGAAACTGGAGGTGGTTTCTGGTCTCCTGTAAGAGCAGACTTCTCAAGGACAACTTCGAAAGGACAACCTTCAACATTGCATGACTTGAAAAAAACACAACCCCACAGCTGTCGTTCCGATGGATTTCCCACCCCTGTCACCTTCGTGTCTTTTGTGGCCAAAATTGCAGAAAACATAGCAGGCCAGGAAACCCGGAGCCCCACGACCTCACCAGATTCCATTTAAATCATTCCCTGTACTAGTTTGAATGAAATGTCTCTGCCTCTCTGGTTTTTGAAACTACCATAGCTGGGATGAAGTCTCCTCTCTGCGTGGCCCTGGGAACAACGGCCTTCATTGACATTGATGTTCCTCCCAACCTCATTGGTTTAACTGGGGAGTGTCTTGATGGACAGGGCCCAATGCTACAGGCTGCGATGAAATCCAGATCCCATTCTCCTCCTTCTTGTCTTCTGCTTCAAAGAAGCAGCTGGACCAAATCAGGTCTGATGGGTCCTTGGTGCCTTGTCTTGTTTTGCTTGGCACCAGGCACCAAGCCCAGGGATGAAAGGGTGGATGGAGGGGCTACAAACAATAGATCAAGGATCCTTAAACTCCAGCCCGCCGGACATGTATGGCCTGCCCACACACTCTATCCGGCCCACCCAGTGGTGGGATTAAGCCCCACCCCTCACTTCTCAGCCACTCTTTGCAAGGATGGCTTTTTGCACTGCATTCATTCATTCATTCATTCATTCATTCATTCATTTGACTTCTACGCCACCCAATCCAACTTGCGTGATGACCTCTGGAAATTTTAATGCTGGGAACTTGCATTTCCTTTTGAAAAAGAAGTTTAATAATTTGGGACAGTCTGTTTAGTCATCACACTATTTCCCCCAACCTCAATACGGAAAATCCAATGTGGAATGAGTGCCAAATTTATTTTATGATCATAACAAAGGACATTTTATTTATTTATTTATTTATTTATTTATTTATTTATTTATTTTGTCCAATACACAATAATACACAATGAAGGTTATAGTGGATATAGTAGAGAAGAAATATGATATATAGGAGAGACTATAGGACAGGGGATGGAAGGCACTCTAGTGCGCTTATGCACGCCCCTTACTGACCTCTTAGGAATCTGGAGAGGTCAACCGTGGATAGTCTAAGGGTAAAATGTTCGGGGTTAGGGGATGATACTATAGAGTTCGGTAAGGAGTTCCACGCTTTGACAACCCGATTACTAAAGTCATGTTTTTTACAGTCAATTTTGGAGCGGTTAATATTAAGCTTGAATCTGTTGTGTGCTTTTGTGTTGTTGCGGTTGAAGCTGAAGTAGTCTTTGACAGGCAGGACATTGCAACATATGATCTTACGGGCAATATTTAGATCATGTTTAAGGTGTCGTAGTTCTAAGCTTTCAAGACCCAGGATTGTAAGTCTATTTTCGTAGGGTATTCTGTTTCGAGTGGAGGAATGAAGGGCTCTTCTTGTGAAGTATCTTTGAACATTTTCAAGGGTGTTAATGTCTGAGATGCGATATGGGTTCCAAACAGATGAGCTTTATTCGAGGATGGGTCTGGTGAAGGTTTTGTAAGCTCTGGTAAGTAATGTGAGATTTCCAGAGCAGAAGCTACGTAGGATTAGATGAACAACTCTTGAGGCTTTCTTAGCGATGTTGTTGCAGTGGGCTTTGGCATTAAGATCTTTAGTTATTAGTATCCCGAAGTCCTTGACCGAGTGGGAATTCTCTGTGACGATTTGTTTATTCAGTTTGTATTTGAAGTTCTGATTCTTTTTGCCGATGTGTAGGACAGAGCATTTGCTGGTTGAGATTTGGAGTTGCCATGTGTTGGACCAGTCAGAAACTGAGTCTAGGTCTTTTTGTAGAGTAGTTCAAGAGTAGCCAATGTTCAAGAGTGGTTTGGGAGATAAATGATGTGATGGCATGATGTGTAATATTTCTCTTAGAATTCTTGCCAATAAATAAATAATTATATTATAATTATAAATTAATTGCCCACTCCCTGAGAAGTGGGGGGGGGGGTTTGCTTTAAATTTCTTGGAAAGGCCAATGAAACCAATGAACAATTAAAAAATGAGCATTTATTGGACTTTTGCAAAAGGGCATGAAAAGAGAATTTTTTCTTTCTTCCTCCCTCCCTCCATTTCTCCTTCCTTCTTTCTTTCCTCCCTCCATTTCTCCTTCCTTCCTTCCTTCCTCCCTCCCTCCATTTCTCCTTCCTTCTTTCTTTCCTCCCTCCATTTCTCCTTGCTTTCTTCCTTCCCTCCCTCCCTCCCTCCTTCCTACCTTCCTACCTTCCCACCTCCCTCCCTCCCTCCCTCCTTCCTTCCGTCCATCCGTCCGTCCTTTCTTCCTTCCAACCTCCGCAGGCTGGTCACAGACAGCGGGCGGGCCGCATCCGGCCCCCGGTCCACACTTTGCCCAGGTCTGCATAAGACAGTGATGCCGAACCTATGGCATGGGTGCCACAGATGGCCGGCGGACCTTTACCTGCCCTCTGGAGCCTGGAAATGGCTTCTTTCCCAACTTCCGGTGGGCCCAGTAGGCTCGTGTTCCGCCCTCCCCAGGCTCCAAAGGCTTCCCCCAAAGGCTCTCTGGAAGCCCCCTGATTCAGGTGACCCGGCGGGTGCAGATAAACCCCCAGGGGTCTTCAAGGCCTCCCAGAGGGCTCACGACTGACCTTCCCAATGCTCACCACCCAACGACTCTGCAAAGAGGATAAACCTTTCCATTCAAACCGCCCCCCAAGAAATCCCGGCTGCCTTTTGAAAAGCCCCTTTGGGATCTGGGCTGAATGGGGCTTCTGGGGTCCCTCCCGTCCCTGAAGAAGGAAAAGGGCTGCCCCTCGGGTCTGGTGCCTGAGCTTCCCTTGGCAATAGGAGTGGAACCTGCCAGGCCTAAAAAGGGAGGAATTCGGTTTTTGCCATGGGGGTGGATATAATTGGATGGCCTAGTCCAGGGTTTCCCAACCTTGGCAACTTGAAGAAATTTGGACTTCAACTCCCAGAATTCCCTAGCCAGCGAATGCCAAGGTTGGGAAACACTGGACTAGTCCATGGACACAAGTGGGATTGAACCAAGGCTAGGGTGGTCACTTCTGGGGAAGCCCCACAGAGCGAATGCTGGCTGGGGAATTCTGGGAGTTGAAGTCCAAATTTCTTCAAGTTGCCAAAGTTGGGAAACACTGGACTAGTCCATGGACACAGGTGGGATTGAACCAAGGCTAGGGTGGTCACTTCTGGGGAAGCCCCACAGAGCGTGGCCCTCCCAGGGTCCCCATTGGGGGCTCTGCTTCGTGACCCAGGCAAGAACACCAAAGGGGGCTTATTCTTGGCCTTCCTGAGCCGGAGGGGGATCTGTGTGTTGGCTGCTAGGGCTGGGACAGAGTTGGAAGGGGCCTTGGAGGTCTCCTAGTCCATCCCCTAGTTAGGCAGGACCCTGCGGATTCCCCTCTGCTGAGGGCCCCTCAACTCTTCCCCTTCCCTTGAGAGCTGAAGGGTGGGGGGGATTCCAAGGGAGGGAGGGGTCAAATGTTGAGTAGAGGCAGACATGATACCAGGATTCTGTTGGATTCTTTTCAGTTACTCACTTCAACTGAGTTAGTGGATGGAGAAACAGCTTGTATAGGAAGCTGACAGTTGAAGTTTCGAGACGATTTGGAGACGACTGAATAGTAAGCGCAGTGTTCCCTCTAATTTTTTTTGGGGGGTGGGCGGAAAAGTATAGTGTCTGGGCGGCACAGGAATAATAAATAAATAAATAAATAAATAAATAAATAAACAAACAAACAAACAAACAAACAAACAACCCACCCTGTTTTGCCTCAGAGAATTTCAAAATAAAATACTGTACTGTGTGTCTATAACAGTGAGCTCATAATAGGGCAACTCTATCAATATCAAAATGCCACTTAAATAGTTGAGCTAGTTTCAAACTAGATTTTGATTTTCTTTCTCTCTTCCTTACTCCCATTTTTTTCCTTTCTCTTTTCCTTCCTCTCTTTTTTCTGTCTGTTTCTCTCTCTTCCTCTCTTCCTCTCTCTCTCCTTCCCTCTCACTCTTTCCCTCTCGGCTTCTGGGCAGGTTTGGAAAACTCTGAGTTGATGATGATTTTTTAAAAAAAATATACTTTATTAATTTATACAAAAAGGAATAAAACTGGGGGAACGGAGATGGGAGTACAGAAAAGAAAAGTGGGAGGGGAGTGGGATAAACAATATTGTTATATCACAGCTTATATATATTATTGTATGTACATTTCGGGTATTTGTCCATATGTAAATATTTCGTATTCAGAGTTCTTAATTAAGTATCTTATAGCTGTAATATTTGATAATCCAACAGTAATGTGGGAAGAGAAAAGATAGGGAGAAAAGGGAGAGAAAGAGAAAAAATAAAGAGAGAAAAGAGAAAGAAGAGAGAGATATAGCAGGATGAGAGGTAATACCTGCAAGCGAGCAGACGTTTGGGTTGTGACGACTTAGATGGATTATATTTATTGTTTTTGTTAGTAGAATTTAATCATAGATTGTAATATTAGTAGATTTCTGATAGTTATCAAGTGGATTGAACTCAGACAGGGATTGAGTTATTTTTGATCCGATTTTTGGTTATACATATCCTTATTTTGGTTCATCTTAAACAATTTTGGTTATTTTTCACTTTGTCTTCCTTAGAGTTGGATAGCCATCTGAACCATTTCTCCCAGGCCTTGTAGAACTCTGAATCATTTTTGTTCTGAATTTCCATTGTTAATTTTGTTAGTTCGGCACATTCCATAATTTTAGTAATGATAGTTAGATTTGTCAGAATGCCTTCGTTTTTCCAATGTTGTGCATATGTTAGCCTGGCGGCCATTAGTATTTGGATGGTGAGGTATCTGTCTTCTTTACTTAATTTCTGTCTAAAAATGCCCAGAAGAAATAGCTCTGGTTTAATTATAATCTTTGTCAATATGACTTGGTCCATTATTTTTTTAATTTGTGTCCAAAATTTTTGGGCGTATGTACAGGTCCACCACATATGATAGTATGTTCCCTGATTTTTTTTACATTTCCAGCAAAGAGAAGATACGTTTGGGTACATTTTAGAAAGCCTAGCTGGTGGAAGGTGCCATCTGTATATCATTTTGTAAAGATTTTCTTTGTAGGAAACAGCGAGTGTCATTTTGTAGTTGATTGTGTATATTTTTTTCCCATTCCGTGAGTGTTATTATGTATCCAAAATTTTGTGTCCATGCAATCATTGACCCTTTCATTTGTTCCTTTATAGTATCCTGTTTTAACAAGTAGGTGTATAGTCTAGAAATCATTTTTATATTGGGTCCAAAAACAGTGATCCCCCGGTTATTGCGAGGGTTCCGTTCCAGGACCCTCTGCAACGAGCGGGTTTTCGCGAAGTAGCGCTGCGGAAGTAAAAACACCGTCTGCGCATGCACGATCTTTTTTAAAATTATTTTAAGGCCACGCGTGCGCAGACGGTGGGGCAACGGCAGTTCGGAGGCTGGCAATGGTTATTTTTCATGGTTTTTTCCTGCTCTCAAGTTCCTAGCTCTCAGTGAGTAAACTTGCCACTTTTGATTTTAAAGTCCATTTTTAACCTGGTTTTTTCTGGTCAAGTTCCTAGCTCTCAGTGAGTAAACTTGCCACTTTTGATTTTAAAGTCCATTTTTAACCTGGTTTTTTCTGGTCAAGTTCCTAGCTCTCAGTGAGTAAACTTGCCACTTTTGATTTTAAAGTCCATTTTTAACCTGGTTTTTTCTGGTCAAGTTCCTAGCTCTGAGTGAGTAAACTTGCCACTTTTGATTTTAAAGTCCATTTTTAACCTGGTTTTTTCTGGTCAAGTTCCTAGCTCTCAGTGAGTAAACTTGCCACTTTTGATTTTAAAGTCCATTTTTAACCTGGTTTTTTCTGGTCAAGTTCCTAGCTCTCAGTGAGTAAACTTGCCACTTTTGATTTTAAAGTCCATTTTTAACCTGGTTTTTTCTGGTCAAGTTCCTAGCTCTCAGTGAGTAAACTTGCCACTTTTGATTTTAAAGTCCATTTTTAACCTGGTTTTTTCTGGTCAAGTTCCTAGCTCTCAGTGAGTAAACTTGCCACTTTTGATTTTAAAGTCCATTTTTAACCTGGTTTTTTCTGGTCAAGTTCCTAGCTCTCAGTGAGTAAACTTGCCACTTTTGATTTTAAAGTCCATTTTTAACCTGGTTTTTTTTTGGTCAAGTTCCTAGCTCTCAGTGAGTACGTAAACCTGCCACTTTTGATTTTAAAGTCCATTTTTAACCTGGTTTTTTCTGGTCAAGTTCCTAGCTCTCAGTGAGTAAACCTGCCACTTTTGATTTTAAAGTCCATTTTTAACCTGGTTTTTTCTGGTCAAGTTCCTAGCTCTCAGTGAGTAAACCTGCCACTTTTGATTTTAAAGTCCATTTTTAACCTGGTTTTTTCTGGTCAAGTTCCTAGCTCTCAGTGAGTAAACCTGCCACTTTTGATTTTAAAGTCCATTTTTAACCTGGTTTTTTTCTGGTCAAGTTCCTAGCTCTCAGTGAGTAAACCTGCCACTTTTGATTTTAAAGTCCATTTTTAACCTGGTTTTTTCTGGTCAAGTTCCTAGCTCTCAGTGAGTAAACCTGCCACTTTTGATTTTAAAGTCCATTTTTAACCTGGTTTTTTCTGGTCAAGTTCCTAGCTCTCAGTGAGTACGTAAACCTGCCACTTTTGATTTTAAAGTCCATTTTTAACCTGGTTTTTTCTGGTCAAGTTCCTAGCTCTCAGTGAGTACGTAAACCTGCCACTTTTGATTTTAAAGTCCATTTTTAACCTGGTTTTTTCTGGTCAAGTTCCTAGCTCTCAGTGAGTAAACCTGCCACTTTTGATTTTAAAGTCCATTTTTAACCTAGTTTTTTCTGGTCAAGTTCCTAGCTCTCAGTGAGTAAACTTGCCACTTTTGATTTTAAAGTCCATTTTTAACCTGGTTTTTTCTGGTCAAGTTCCTAGCTCTCAGTGAGTAAACTTGCCACTTTTGATTTTAAAGTCCATTTTTAACCTGGTTTTTTCTGGTCAAGTTCCTAGCTCTCAGTGAGTAAACTTGCCACTTTTGATTTTAAAGTCCATTTTTAACCTGGTTTTTTCTGGTCAAGTTCCTAGCTCTCAGTGAGTAAACTTGCCACTTTTGATTTTAAAGTCCATTTTTAACCTGGTTTTTTCTGGTCAAGTTCCTAGCTCTCAGTGAGTAAACTTGCCACTTTTGATTTTAAAGTCCATTTTTAACCTGGTTTTTTCTGGTCAAGTTCCTAGCTCTCAGTGAGTACGTAAACCTGCCACTTTTGATTTTAAAGTCCATTTTTAACCTGGTTTTTTCTGGTCAAGTTCCTAGCTCTCAGTGAGTAAACCTGCCACTTTTGATTTTAAAGTCCATTTTTAACCTGGTTTTTTCTGGTCAAGCTCCTAGCTCTCAGTGAGTAAACTTGCCACTTTTGATTTTAAAGTCCATTTTTAACCTGGTTTTTTCTGGTCAAGCTCCTAGCTCTCAGTGAGTAAACTTGCCACTTTTGATTTTAAAGTCCATTTTTAACCTGGTTTTTTCTGGTCAAGTTCCTAGCTCTCAGTGAGTAAACTTGCCACTTTTGATTTTAAAGTCCATTTTTAACCTGGTTTTTTCTGGTCAAGTTCCTAGCTCTCAGTGAGTAAACTTGCCACTTTTGATTTTAAAGTCCATTTTTAACCTGGTTTTTTCTGGTCAAGTTCCTAGCTCTCAGTGAGTAAACTTGCCACTTTTGATTTTAAAGTCCATTTTTAACCTGGTTTTTTCTGGTCAAGTTCCTAGCTCTCAGTGAGTAAACTTGCCACTTTTGATTTTAAAGTCCATTTTTAACCTGGTTTTTTCTGGTCAAGTTCCTAGCTCTCAGTGAGTAAACTTGCCACTTTTGATTTTAAAGTCCATTTTTAACCTGGTTTTTTCTGGTCAAGTTCCTAGTTCTCAGTGAGTAAACTTGCCACTTTTGATTTTAAAGTCCATTTTTAACCTGGTTTTTTCTGGTCAAGTTCCTAGCTCTCAGTGAGTAAACTTGCCACTTTTGATTTTAAAGTCCATTTTTAACCTGGTTTTTTCTGGTCAAGTTCCTAGCTCTCAGTGAGTAAACCTGCCACTTTTGATTTTAAAGTCCATTTTTAACCTGGTTTTTTCTGGTCTAGTTCCTAGCTCTCAGTGAGTAAACCTGCCACTTTTGATTTTAAAGTCCATTTTTAACCTGGTTTTTTCTGGTCAAGTTCCTAGCTCTCAGTGACTAAACCTGCCACTTTTGATTTTAAAGTCCATTTTTAACCTGGTTTTTTCTGGTCAAGTTCCTAGCTCTCAGTGACTAAACCTGCCACTTTTGATTTTAAAGTCCATTTTTAACCTGGTTTTTTCTGGTCAAGTTCCTAGCTCTCAGTGAGTAAACCTGCCACTTTTGATTTTAAAGTCCATTTTTAACCTGGTTTTTTCTGGTCAAGTTCCTAGCTCTCAGTGAGTAAACCTGCCACTTTTGATTTTAAAGTCCATTTTTAACCTGGTTTTTTCTGGTCAAGTTCCTAGCTCTCAGTGAGTAAACTTGCCACTTTTGATTTTAAAGTCCATTTTTAACCTGTTTTTTTCTGGTCAAGTTCCTAGCTCTCAGTGAGTAAACCTGCCACTTTTGATTTTAAAGTCCATTTTTAACCTGGTTTTTTCTGGTCAAGTTCCTAGCTCTCAGTGAGTAAACCTGCCACTTTTGATTTTAAAGTCCATTTTTAACCTGGTTTTTTCTGGTCAAGTTCCTAGCTCTCAGTGAGTAAACCTGCCACTTTTGATTTTAAAGTCCATTTTTAACCTGGTTTTTTCTGGTCAAGTTCCTAGCTCTCAGTGAGTAAACCTGCCACTTTTGATTTTAAAGTCCATTTTTAACCTGGTTTTTTCTGGTCAAGTTCCTAGCTCTCAGTGAGTAAACTTGCCACTTTTGATTTTAAAGTCCATTTTTAACCTGGTTTTTTCTGGTCAAGTTCCTACCTCTCAGTGAGTAAACTTGCCACTTTTGATTTTAAAGTCCATTTTTAACCTGGTTTTTTCTGGTCAAGTTCCTACCTCTCAGTGAGTAAACTTGCCACTTTTGATTTTAAAGTCCATTTTTAACCTGGTTTTTTCTGGTCAAGTTCCTACCTCTCAGTGAGTAAACTTGCCACTTTTGATTTTAAAGTCCATTTTTAACCTGGTTTTTTCTGGTCAAGTTCCTAGCTCTCAGTGAGTAAACTTGCCACTTTTGATTTTAAAGTCCATTTTTAACCTGGTTTTTTCTGGTCAAGTTCCTAGCTCTCAGTGAGTAAACTTGCCACTTTTGATTTTAAAGTCCATTTTTAACCTGGTTTTTTCTGTTCAAGTTCCTAGCTCTCAGTGAGTAAACTTGCCACTTTTGATTTTAAAGTCCATTTTTAACCTGGTTTTTTCTGGTCAAGTTCCTAGCTCTCAGTGAGTAAACTTGCCACTTTTGATTTTAAAGTCCATTTTTAACCTGGTTTTTTCTGGTCAAGTTCCTAGCTCTCAGTGAGTAAACTTGCCACTTTTGATTTTAAAGTCCATTTTTAACCTGGTTTTTTCTGGTCAAGTTCCTAGCTCTCAGTGAGTAAACCTGCCACTTTTGATTTTAAAGTCCATTTTTAACCTGGTTTTTTCTGGTCAAGTTCCTAGCTCTCAGTGAGTAAACCTGCCACTTTTGATTTTAAAGTCCATTTTTAACCTGGTTTTTTCTGGTCTAGTTCCTAGCTCTCAGTGAGTAAACCTGCCACTTTTGATTTTAAAGTCCATTTTTAACCTGGTTTTTTCTGGTCAAGTTCCTAGCTCTCAGTGAGTAAACCTGCCACTTTTGATTTTAAAGTCCATTTTTAACGTGGTTTTTTCTGGTCAAGTTCCTAGCTCTCAGTGAGTAAACTTGCCACTTTTGATTTTAAAGTCCATTTTTAACCTGGTTTTTTCTGGTCAAGTTCCTAGCTCTCAGTGAGTAAACCTGCCACTTTTGATTTTAAAGTCCATTTTTAACCTGGTTTTTTCTGGTCAAGTTCCTAGCTCTCAGTGAGTAAACCTGCCACTTTTGATTTTAAAGTCCATTTTTAACCTGGTTTTTTCTGGTCAAGTTCCTAGCTCTCAGTGTGTAAACCTGCCACTTTTGATTTTAAAGTCCATTTTTAACCTGGTTTTTTCTGGTCAACTTCCTAGCTCTCATTGAGTAAACTTGCCACTTTTGATTTTAAAGTCCATTTTTAACCTGGTTTTTTCTGGTCAAGTTCCTAGCTCTCAGTGAGTAAACCTGCCACTTTTGATTTTAAAGTCCATTTTTAACCTGGTTTTTTCTGGTCAAGTTCCAAGCTCTCAGTGAGTAAACCTGCCACTTTTGATTTTAAAGTCCATTTTTAACCTGGTTTTTTCTGGTCAAGTTCCTAGCTCTCAGTGAGTACGTAAACCTGCCACTTTTGATTTTAAAGTCCATTTTTAACCTGGTTTTTTCTGGTCAAGTTCCTACCTCTCAGTGAGTAAACCTGCCACTTTTGATTTTAAAGTCCATTTTTAACCTGGTTTTTTCTGGTCAAGTTCCTAGCTCTCAGTGAGTAAACCTGCCACTTTTGATTTTAAAGTCCATTTTTAACCTGGTTTTTTCTGGTCAAGTTCCTAGCTCTCAGTGAGTAAACCTGCCACTTTTGATTTTAAAGTCCATTTTTAACCTGGTTTTTTCTGGTCAAGTTCCTAGCTCTCAGTGAGTAAACCTGCCACTTTTGATTTTAAAGTCCATTTTTAACCTGGTTTTTTCTAGTCAAGTTCCTAGCTCTCAGTGAGTAAACCTGCCACTTTTGATTTTAAAGTCCATTTTTAACCTGGTTTTTTCTGGTCAAGTTCCGAGCTCTCAGTGAGAAAACCTGCCACTTTTTATTTTAAAGTCCATTTTTAACCTGGTTTTTTCTGGTCAAGTTCCTAGTTTTCAGTGAGTAAACCTGCCACTTTTGATTTTAAAGTCCATTTTTAACCTGGTTTTTGGCTCTCATGTCCTCCTTCCATCCCTCCCTCCTTCCTTTCGTAAAAAGCACTTAAACAATGACAGAATAAAAAACCCCAGCCCTCACCTGTGTTTGAATTTCATTCACTCAGTCATTCATTCATTCTTCTCTATGCCACTCTGTCCCAACACTTTCAACCCACAAATTACCATTTCCCATCCCCTTACTGTACCTCTACCTGTACCTGTAACCTGTACTGTACACATTGAATAACACTTAGTCATCCTGATAGAAACAATAAAAATATTTATTTACATTTTTTACATTTTGGGGGGGGGGGTTAGCATAACTAGGATAAATCGGGATCTTCTTCTATCACCATGTCTACAATGGACGCTGCAGGTGATGTTGTGGCAGACCTCTTGGTTTTCGTGACAAACATAGTTATGGGCAGTTGTTGGCGCGTTTTCTTTTGCTTGGCTAACAAGGCTCTGTATTGTGCAATGGTGTTGTCAAGGGAGGCCTTAAAGTGTATAGAGCGAGTCATGTTGGGATCCCAAAGTTCCGCCATGCGTTGCAGATGTGCAGCAGTTGTGTTCATTTCTGCAAGCCGCTCTAGCGTTAGGCCAACATCTTCTTCTTCCTCAGCTTCTACAGCTCCCTCCTCTTCTTCGCTCGCTGACCTGGTCAGCTCCTCCAGATCTTTATCTGTCAGCGGTAGGCCATGCTCATCTATCAAACCATTGACTTCCTCTGGTGTCATGTCAACGAAGCCTTCTCCACCCAGTGCCTGTGCCAGCTTCACAGACTTCTGGACTGCAGCATCTTGAATTTCTTCGGGAGCAAATCCCCTGTGATCATGCACCACTTCTGGCCACAATTTCCTCCAGCAGGCATTCATTGTCTGTGACTTCATATCCACTAAGGCACTCTGAATGTTCTTCAGACAAGATGCAATTGTGTACTGACGCCAGTAGGCCTTCAATGTGAAGTTTTGATCAGCTTCCATTGCTTCCACAATGCTTCCAAGAGAATTGCGCGTGTACAGTGCCTTAAATGCGCGGATAATACCTTGATCCATGGCTGGATAAGCGATGTGGTGTTTGGTGGCAAGAATTCGACTTGCACCCCATCATGTTCATCTGCCAGATCATCATGGCCTCCGGCATTGTCCATTAGGAGAAGCACTTTGAAATCTAGTCCTTTGGCAGCCAAATAAACCTGCACCTGTGGGATGAAGCAGTGATGAAACCAGTCCCGCGTGAGGGGTTTTGTAATCCATGCTTTAGGATTATGCATCCAGTACACTGGCAATGCATTCTTATTTCTGTTCTTGAGGGCTCTTGGATTTTGTGACTTATAAATTAGCCCTGGCTTCAGCAAAAAGCCTGCTGCATTCCCACACATGACCAAAGTCACTCTATCTTTCATGGCCTTAAAGCCAGGGGCTTTGGCTTCATCTTGCATCAAGAAAGTCCGTGAAGGCATCCTCTTCCAGAACAGGCCTGTTTCATCCATGTTGAACACCTGTTCTGGATGGTAGTCCCCTTCTGCAATTAGATCTTTAAAGGTGCGCCGGACAAAGTTTTCAGCTGCACCTGTATCTGCTGAGGCAGCTTCTCCATGCAATGACACACTCTTCAGGCCATAGCGCCGTTGAAATCTGTCAAACCACCCTTTGCTTGCTGTGAATGTGGCTGGGGCTGAAGAAGCAGAAGATGTTGATGGCTGGGGGTCTTCAGAGTCATCTACAGAGAATGGCAGGAAAGGGAGAGAGAAGTGACTTGAATGAAAGCATACAGTCCTTCCATCACTCCCTCCTTCTCTCCCTCCCTCCCTCCTTCCCTTCTCTCCCTCCCTCCTATCATCCCTCCCTCCCTCCATCCATCCATCCCTCCTTCCATCACTCCCTCCCTCCCTCCTTCCCTTCTCTCCCTCCCTCCTAACATCCCTCCCTCCATCCATCCATCCATCCATCCCTCCTTCCATCCCTCCCTCCTTCTCTCCCTCCCTCCCTCCCTTCTCTCCCTCCCTCCTAACATCCCTTGGTTTTTTTCACTATTTTTATATTAAGGGTTTGTTCCAGTATAGAGTTTTGTTCTACTGTCATGTTTTTTGTTATAATTTGAGTTTTATCAAGGTTAATTTTAAGACCGGTTATTTCCCCAAATCTATGGATTTCCCTCATTAGAATGAGGGCTGATTTAAGGGGGTCTTGAATTGTAAGTACTATATCATCTGCGAACGCTTGAATTTTGAAATGTTTCTTTTTTATTTTAAGTCCATTTATTTTTTCATTGTTTCTTATATTTTTTTAAAATGTTTCGATAGCTAATATAAAAATTAAAGGTGCTAAAGGGCATCCCTGGCGTACTCCTCTCGTTATTGTTATTTCTTCTGTGATGGCTTTGTTGAAAAGTATTTTTGCTGTTTGTTGGGAATAAATAGATTTTATTAAATTAGTAAAGTTATCTCCAAATTTCATGTGTTCGATTTGTATTATAAAATATTCCCAATAAAGGGAGTCGAAGGCTTTTTTCAAGTCAATAAACATGAGTGCCACTGGTTTATCACGATTTTCGTTATAGTATTCTATGGTGTTAAGTATAGTTCGGGTATTATTGCTTATATTTCTTTTTGGTAAAAATCCGTTTTGGTCCGAATGTATGATATTATTTAATATATTTTTGAAGCGTTCTGCAATTATAGATGAAAAGATTTTGTAGTCTGTGTTTAGTAATGAAATTGGCCGGTAGTTTTCTAAGTATTTTTTGTCTTTGTTTTCCTTTGGTATAATGGTAATGTAGGCTTCGGACCATGTTTTCGGAAGTTTGCCTTGTTGTAGTGCCTGATTATATAAATTTAGCATTATTGGTTCTAGTATGTCCTGGTGGTGCTTATAGAATTCTGAAGGAATACCGTCAGGTCCTGGTGTTTTATTATTGTGTTGTTTTGCAATAGCCAATTTAATTTCTGTAAAAGTGATATTTCTATTTAGCTTTTTTCTTTGTTCCTCTGTTATCTGAAATGTTTCGTTTAGAGCTAAGTATTTTTTAATTGCAGAATTATCTGGTTTGTCTGAATTGTATAGGTCTTGATAATATTGCTGTATTATGTTTTTCTTTTCCTCTGTGTTTGTTTTCAGTAAGCCCGAATTGTCATAAAGAGATTCTATAATTTTGTCAGCTTTTTGTTGCGCCAGTTTAAAGGCCAACCATCGACCGGGTTTGTTAGCAAATTCAAAATTTAGTTGTTTTAGGGTTTTATATTTGGCAGTGAGTTGTTGTTGAGTTTCTAGATTTATTTCATGTTTTATGGTTTTGATTTTAATTAGTATTGCTGGGTCATCTGGATATTGCTGTAATGTTGTTTCTGCTTCCTGTAGTTTTATGTTAAGACTGTTAAGTTTCTCTTTTTTTTGTTTGTTAGTGTAGGCTGAGTAGGATATATATATTCCACGTATATAGGCTTTCATTGCATCCCAAACTACCTGTAAAGTTGTATCTCCTTCGCAGTTGGTCGTTATAAAAGGTGGTAATTCGTTTTCTATTTTGGTTTTAAACTGTTCTTCATTTATGGTGGAATAGTTCATAGTCCATCTTTTGTATGTTATAGAGTCTTGGTTATTGAGAGTTCAGAGTATGGGGTTATGGTCGGCCCATGTGGCAGGTAAGATTTTTATTTCTCTTGTTTGGTTTATGATATAAGAATAGGACCAAGCCATATCTATGCGGTACCAGGATTTGTGTGGGTATGAGAAAAAAGTGTACAGTATTGTGTATTTTCCGGGTGGTGTGTTCTCCATATATCTTGAAGGGCAAATTCGTATGTTAGGTGATCAAATGTAGATGGGAGGATTTTTCGAGAACAGTGGTGTTTGCTACTCTTATGGTCTTTGCTTTTGTTGTGTATTGCGTTGAAATCACCTATTATAATAAAATTTGTTAAATTTAGTTCTAGAATTTTTTTATGTAGTTGTGTGTAAAATGCTGGTTGATTAATAGTGGGTGCATATATTCCTATTATTGTTAATTGTTCGTTTTTTATCGTTATTTGTACCATTAAAATTTGGCCATCAGGTTCTTCATATATAAGTTTTGGTTTATATTGACTTTTGACATATATTGCTATTCCTCTCCTTTCAACTAATGCTGATGAGGTAAAAAGTTCGCCAAGACCTGGGAGTAATAAGGTCATGATGTCTTTTTTTACGATATGTGTTTCTTGTAGACATGTAGAAACATAGAAACATAGAAGACTGACGGCAGAAAAAGACCCCATGGTCCATCTAGTCTGCCCTTTTACTATTTCCTGTATTTTATCTTACAATGGATATATGTTTATCCCAGGCATGTTTAAATTCGGTTACTGCGGATTTACCAACCACGTCTGCTGGAAGTTTGTTCCAAGGATCTACTACTCTTTCAGTAAAATAATATTTTCTCATGTTGCCTTTGATCTTTCCCCCAACTAACTTCAGATTGTGTCCCCCTGTTCTTTTGTTCACTTTCCTGTTAAAAACACTTCCCTCCTGAACCCTATTTAACCCTTTAACATATTTAAATGTTTCGATCATGTCCCCCCTTTTCCTTCTGTCTTCCAGACTATACAGATTGAGTTCATTAAGTCTTTCCTGATACGTTTTATACTTAAGACCTTCCACCATTCTTGTAGCCCGTCTTTGGACCCGTTCAATTTTGTCATTATCTTTTTGTAGGTGATGTAATGTGGAAATTATGGCTTAGGAGTTTGTGGAAATTTTTTTCTCTTTTTCTGACTGAATTCAATCCATTGATATTCGTTGAGAATATGGTAATGTTGTCTTTTTGTGTTGTAATATCTAATTTTCTGCCATTTTTATTTTTTGGCTTTGGTTTTTGCCCTTGTGATCGGTCCTTGTCTGTCATGTTTGTTTTGTAGTTTCTGTGGGTCATTTTCCTCAGTTTGTGTTGTTTCTGGCTCTTTTTCTTGGATGATGTCTTCTAAACTTGATTCTTCGGTGTTTGTTGTATCTTTATCTTCTATTTCTTTTGAAAATCTTTCTCCAAGGGGTTTTAATAATTCTTCATAAAATTCCTTTGCATTTTCCGGTGTCGTTATTTTGTATTTTTTGTCCAGTAGAGTTATGAGTATCCCTTCTGGTATCAGCCATTTAAACATAATTTTATTTTTGTTTAGTTTAGATGTTAGGAATTGGTAGGGTTGATGATTTTTAAGTGAGCGATTGCTCACTGCTCAGCTTAGAGGGAACTATGGTAAGCAGGACTTGATTTTTAGTCCTGGCAATTTTTTCTTCTTCTTTCCATAGGAGTTCCACCTTGAGGGGGTTTAGGACATTTTGCCTACGCCATTTGGACAAAGCTCTTTCCTCCGCAGCAGCTGATCGGCCGCTGCCTTCTCTCCCTCGCCCAAAGGCCCCTAGCTCTTGGCCCCAGCCCTTTGGCCACAAAAATCCACATTCAGCCACAGCCTTTGGGCCACATGGGACACTTCGCCACCATCCAATCAGAACGGTTGTTACCCTTACAGAATTGGATGGGACCTTAAGGAGGTCATCTAGAATCATAGAGATCATCTAGTCCAACCCCCTTCTCAAGCAGATTTCTACAGAATCAGAGAGATGGAAGGGATCACAGAGGTCATCTAGTCCAACCCCCTTCTCAAGTCAGTGACATCTACAGATGCCCAAACAAATTAACAAGTGTTGGAAGGGACCCTGGGTAGAGAGAAAGAGAGACAGAGAGAGAGACAGAGAGACAGAGAGAAATGCAAAGGGAGTTTGAGAGAGGACCATGTAGCAGTGTGTACCCCCGGCCAATTTAGCAGGTCAGAATTTGTCAAATGTGTATGGGTGGAAGGTCAGGGTGGGACTGGATGACCACCAAGGTCCCTTCCAACTCTTGTTAAATGTGTATGGGTGGAGGGTGGCCCCCTACTCCCATGTCTTTTGTCATAAATGCTCCACGCATAGTAAAAATTCCAAAGATTACCATGAGGAGCAGGTCATAAAGGGGTCCCAGACAGTAACGAGTAACTTCACATCTGTCCTTTGCTAAGAAAATGCTATCTAGCACTCTCTCCCACCCCTCCTTTGAGGGGACTGCTCTGATTGGGTTCCCAAATTAGCTTTTAAAGGATTAGCGTGTTGTGAGGCAAGGAGTTCCACCAGCCAATTTAGCAGCCCAAGAATTTGACCGGAAGACCAATTCTCCTGCTTACGAAGAGGGTTGGACTAGATGGTCTCTGAGGTCCCCTCCATCTCTATCATTCTGTTTCATTTTCCTGCTTGAGCTGGGGATCAGACTAGATGGCCTCTGAGGTCCCCTCCATCTCTATCATTCTATTTCATTCTCCTGCTTGAGCTGGGGGTCAGACTAGATGGCCTCTGAAGTCCCCTCCATCTCTATCATTCGGTTTCATTCTCCTGCTTGAGCTGGGGGTCAGACTAGATGGTCTTTGCAGTCCCCTCCATTCTCCTGCTTGAGCTGGGGGTCAGACTAGATGGCCACTGAGGTCCCTTCCCTCTCTATCATTCTGTAAGTCTCCTGCTGCTGCGGAGGAAAGAGCTTCATCCAACTGGCGGAGGCAAAAAGTCCCATCCCCCCCTTGAGGTAACCGCCTTCTGCCGCACGAATCCCAGCGACCAGTTAGGTCCCACAGAGTTGGCTTCTCCAGGTCCCGTCGACTAAACAATGTCGTCTGGCGGGACCCAGGGGAAGAGCCTTCTCTGTGGCAGCCCCGACCCTCTGGAACCAGCTCCCTCCAGAGATCAGAACTGCCCCCACCTTCCTTGCCTTTTGTAAGTTCCTTAAAACCCACCTCTGTCGTCAGGCATGGGGGAATTGAATTATTCCTTCCCCCCAGGCCTATACAATTTATGCATGGTATATTTGTGTGTATGTTGGGCTTTTAATAAGGGTCTTTAGTTCTTTTAAATGTTAGATTTGTTATATGTTGTTATATTGTTGTTGTTAGACGTCCCGAGTCTACGGAGAGGGGCGGCATACAAATCTAATAAACAAAAAAAAAAAAATATTTAATCTTGGTGGGGAAGCACCAACCACGGAGAACAGAAATTTACTCTTCTCCCCCTCCCCATTTCTCTTTCAGACATGGAAAACGAACGATTCTTTATCGTAACAATCCTGCTGATCGTTGTATATTTGGTCTTCCTTCTCTGGAAACTTTTGCACATTTGCAAGTAAGTGGCTCCTGATCGGGGTAGTGGCGTCCCCACAACTGAGGGAGGCCTGGGGCCCTGGAAAGCCCACCCCTCAAATCCTGGTTGGGCTAATGGGAGGAAGGATAGTCTCCCTTGGGGTTGGAAGGGACCTTGAAGGTCTTCTAGCCCAACCCCCAATCTATAAGAATGGACTTTGTTGTCCTTTTGACAAAGCAATGGAACACTCACTGGGATTTTGTTCTTTTTGTCTTCTTCAACCCACAGAAGGCGATGGCAGCGAGTGTCACCAGAGCCACCAGTTGAAGATGTGGAGGTCCGGGTGATATATGTTGCCCCCTACGTCCCGGATCCCTCCCAATCCCGCATCTCCCTGGTTCAGGAGGAGGATGCCAGTCCCGCTTCCCTTCCTTCCGTCCGTCTTCCCTGTGTCCGTCTTCCCTGCGCTAGCCTTCCCTCTTCCCTTCCTTCCGACAGCCTTCCCTCTTCCCTTCCTTCCGACAGCCTTCCCTCTTCCCTTCCTTCCGACAGCCTTCCCTCTTCCCTTCCTTCCGACAGCCTTACCTCTGGCATTCCTCCTCCTGCAACATCCGACAATGCAATGGTCGGTAAGTATTTGCACTAATTTGGAGCCTTTAATGGGAATGTGCTTGCTTGTTTATTCTTTTGTTTCTTTCTCCATTATTAAAAGATTCAATCTGTGCTTTTTTTGCCCAGGGTCCGATGACAGCGACCATTGTATTGTCGAGCTGGGAGCTGCGGGAATTGGAGGCTTCCGGGATGAGGAGCAACATTGATCAACGTCACCTCCACATCTTCACCTGCTGGTTCTGGTGACACAGGCTAGCCCTGTAAATAGTTTTCATAGTTTTCATAGTTTTCATAGTTTTCATAGTTTTCATAGTTTTCATAGTTTTCATAGTTTTCATAGTTTTCATAGTTTTCATAGTTTTCATAGTTTTCATAGTTTTCATAGTTTTCATAGTTTTCATAGTTTTCATAGTTTTCATAGTTTTCATAGTTTTCATAGTTTTCATAGTTTTCATAGTTTTCATAGTTTTCATAGTTTTCATAGTTTTCATAGTTTTCATAGTTTTCATAGTTTTCATAGTTTTCATAGTTTTCATAGTTTTCATAGTTTTCATAGTTTTCATAGTTTTCATAGTTTTCATAGTTTTCATAGTTTTCATAGTTTTCATAGTTTTCATAGTTTAAATTGACCCCCCTGCAATTTGCATACCATCTCTTCCCCTCACAATCATCTGGCACGCATGTTAAGGCACAAGCCAAGACAAGGCACCTAGATGATTTCAGCTCTCTCGCTTCTGCTAACATAAAGGGAACGTCCCTAAACTTGCAGACAATTGAGCAGCTCATTGAGAAGGATGAGAAGGAGATTCACGCTTTGGAATCAATCAATTTAAAACTGCAAGCCGAGAAAGGGGGAGGCTTTCCCCCACTGCTACAAGTTACGCAGCAGCGGCCACTAGTGGATGGAATGCGCCAATGGCACAGTTAATTCCTGAAGCAAATGCATTTGATGTGAAGCCTAATGAATTTAGACTTTCCCTCACAGCTAAGATGCAAAGGCAATCGGTCCCTCATGTTCCAGATTCTTCTGTTTCATCGCAGAGACCTCCAGTCTTTATCCCACAGATACAAGCGAAACTTCCCCAGGTGAGACAGCCACAAGGTTTGCCAGGAGGAGTTGGGGCTCAACCCCAGCAACTCCAAGCGGTCCAGCTGACTGCATCAACAAGGCATGCCATCACCTCTTCTACTCTGAAAGGTGAGTTTGTGCTGTTACCAAATCAACTGGATTTTAAAGTATGGCTTTGCAGGATAGGACTGATCTTTATACTCATGTCTATAGACTCTGATGTTTTGTTCAACCCATGTACTCCTGAATGGAAGGAAGTTATTTACAAGTTCAGTATACTCCCAATGGCCCAGAAATCTACTCAGAGACTCTGTAACATGCTAACTGAAGAAGCAGAGTTGCTGAACACTGGCCTTAGACCTATGTCAGCAGCATTTAAATCTAACTTGGCCAAGGGCGGTCAGCAGAAAACAAGTACTCCAAAGTACTCACGCCAGAAACCTTTTAAGAAGGATGACACTCGCAAATCTCCTGATGTGCAAAGTGTGAAGTCTGGCGAGACTGATCATCCACCTTATCCAACCCAGCCTAAAGGCGCACACAAGAAAGGATCCAGAGGAAAGAGTTCTGGAGCTGCAAAGTCAACTCCCAAAGACTCCAAAGATGAGAAACCTACTTATGTTGGTACCATCCACCTCAGCATTGTTCCTGACAAGAGTCCACTCTACGACATTCGTGAGTTATGGACCCTAGACAGTGGAGCAGCGGCACACATCGCGTACCGGAAGGAATCCTTCAGTGAGCTACACCCGACAGATGTCAAGGAAGTGTTTGGAGTTGGTGATCTACGTTCCAAGGTGGAAGGAAAAGGAAAAGTCTTCGTCAAAGAACTGGACTCCCTTATCTCAAATGTTTTCTACGTTCCAACTGCCAAGAACAACATCCTTAGTGGATATTGCCTGAGAGAAGAATTGAAGGTTGTAATAAACTATGAACTTGTTGACACCAACATTATCAAGGATGGCAAACTTCTTGCTACTGCCATCCCCATCAAAGGTGTCTTTTATTTGCAACCCAAACCTGCCAGCAAAGGTAGTGTAAGTATAAGCGTTCCAAAGGGCGTATGCACAGGTCCAGAGAGAAACCCTGGTGCCACCGCTAGTTCAAAGGTTCCTAAAACCAATGAAACCCCTGAGGTTCCTAATGCTGTTAAAAATGTTAAACATATGTTAACAAATAAATCTTTTCATTCCAGGTGCATTCACAGATGGCATCGTCGCTTGGGGCATGCTTCTTACCCCGTCTTAGCAAAGATGTCTGAATATGTTGATGGTTTCACAATTGATGGGGCTTGCAAGGTTTACCTAGATTGTAAAATTTGTAATTCCGCGAAGTCCCGGCACTCCCCAGTCCCCAAAATTGCTGTCCGGCTGTGTACACGCATCTTTGAATTGGTCCATACCGACGTTGTCGGTCCATTTCGGCCTACTGTTGGTAAACGTAAGTATTTCTTAACTGTGGTTGACAGTTACTCACGATTTGGCTATGTTTTTCTTTTAAAACAAAAATCAGAGGCGTTTGAGGCTTTTAAAGGCTTTGCTGCAGAGATACTCACCCAACACGACGTCTGGATCAAGCGGATTCAAAGTGATCGTGGAGGCGAATTTATGTTGCAACAGTTCCAAGGATGGATGGCCAGGAATGGAATCCGCCAGCAGACCTCATCACCCGGGACGCCACAGCAGAATGGTGTGTGCGAACGCAGGAACGGGATTCTGCAGACAATGTTTCGTTGTCTCATTGAGGATGCAAACGTGGACTTTTCATACTGGGGCGAAGCATTAAGGTATGCTAATTACATTGTTAACAGAACATGGAGTAGCGTCATTCAAGACACTCCTTATTACTTGCTCCATGGCAAGAAACCTGACATTCAAAATATTTACATTTTTGGTTGTTATGCCACTGTTAACATTCCAGTTGAACAGAGAAGAAAAGGAGGTCCTGTGTCAGAAAGAATGAGATTCATCGGCTTTGATGAAGTCTCCAAGTACCACAAATTTGCTGACTCTCATCACAGAGCTTACATTTCTAATTCAGCCAAATTTGAGGAAGACACAAATTGGTCCAGTATACATAGTAATGATACTTCAGTTTATTTTCCTAAGGAAAGTGTCCAGACTCCTGATGCCCAGGGATCTGTGCCAGATATTCCTGATGTTCCAGATGATGAACAGCCTTCGACAGTTGCCGAGGAAACCTCTGGTGATGAACTTGAAGGCGGAGATGATGATGAAGGATGGACCAGCGTTCCCAGACGTTCCAAGAGAACTACCAAAGGAACTCCTCCAAAGAGATTTGCACAGCAAGTATCTGACTCTCCTTATCTTTTCATGTGTAACAATCTTACACTTCCACCTGATCATTTTCACCAGATCAAACTTTTGCCTGACTCTGAACAAGAAAAATGGCATGAGGCTATGGAACACGAACTGGACTGTTTAAAGAAACTTAATGTGTTCCAGAAGGTGGAGCCTCCTAGCAAGAAGAAAGTCATTGGCACACGCTGGGTGTATAAAGTCAAACAAAAGCCTAATGAGGAAAAGCTGTATAAAGCTAGACTCGTAGCTCAAGGATTCTCTCAAGTTTATCCGGAAGACTACACAGACACATACTCACCCACAGTCAGAAATGAAAGTGTCAAGATTGCCCTAATCACTGCCATTGCTTTGGGTTTAGAGGTTTTTCAGTTCGATGTAGAGACTGCCTATTTGAACGCTGATCTGAATGAAGAGATCTACGTCAAGGGTGCTCCTGGATTCCAGAACCGAGAAGGAGAGGTTTGGTCTCTGAGCAAGTCTTTATACGGCCTCAAGCAGAGCGCCCTCTGCTGGTACAAATTATTATCCCAAAAGCTAAATTCAATGGGCTTTATTAAGTCCGAATCTGATGGATGCGTGTTCACAAAAGGGCAAGGTAAGACTTATGAAATTGTTCTTGTTTATGTTGATGATATTGTTTATGTGGGTCTCAATGAAAGCACTAGTCAAACTTTTGCTAAGGGCCTTGAGAAACATTTCACCTTGAAAAGCCTAGGGCATATCAATGATTATCTAGGTGTTCAGTTTGAGAAAACTGAGAAGGGGTTCTCTCTTTCACAAGAAAGTAAGGTTGACCAGCTTTTGCAAAATTGTAACATGTCTGATGCGCATACTTGTCGTTCTCCTATGCAAACTGACTTTTACAGGTTAACCCGAGAAGAGTATCCTGATTTTGAGAACAAAACATTGTACCGGTCAGTGATTGGATCGCTATTGTACAT
The DNA here is from genome assembly GCF_031021105.1 of Erythrolamprus reginae. Taxonomy (NCBI): domain Eukaryota; kingdom Metazoa; phylum Chordata; class Lepidosauria; order Squamata; family Dipsadidae; genus Erythrolamprus; species Erythrolamprus reginae. Next base: position 24,900,503 of record NC_091960.1, on the reverse strand, counting down.
CAGCAGATGGACGAGACCTGACATTTCACTGAGTGTGAATCTACTGTCCAGATACGTTGGAAAGGCTACCACGTTTCATTGGTCTTGCATAAAGAAGCTGCTCAAATACATGAAGCTCACGAAAGGCAAGAAGCTGTACCTTGAGCCAGATCATGTTGGGTATCCTGAAGTGATTTGTTATGCTGATGCTGACTGGGCAAGTGACACAGAAACACGAAAAAGTACTTCTGGTTATATCATGTTTTTAAATGGTTGTCCTTTCTTTTGGAAAGTTAGGCAGCAGAAGTTTATTTCTTGCTCTTCAACTGAATCTGAATATGCATGTGTTTCTGATTGCTGTAATGCATTAATGTCTCTTTTTCCTCTCATTGATAGTATTTGGAAAGGTCCTATGACACCAATTGTTATTATGGAGGATAATATTTCAGTTGCATTCATTGCTGAAGCTGAATTTGTTGGAGCTCGTTCACGGCACATTCACATTCGGTATCAAAATATCCGAGAGAAGGTGAAAGATGGTTTCGTGAAATTTCAGTATGTGGCTACTACTGAGCAGATCGCTGACTTGCTGAATAAGCCATTGCCAGCTGATCAACATGAATACCTCACCAACAAATTGTGCCTTAAGTGAATTGATGTCTTGATGTCCTGATGTCCCTCTTGTCTCTGATGACTGACAAAGAAGGGGTGTCGCGCTGGAAATTGCCAGCCCCCAACGACATTGAGAAACATCCAGTAGTTAGAGAGTTAATTCTGTCTAGTAAGATAGCTCCTCCTGTGTGATGTAACCTGTTTGCTCACATCCTGTCTCTTCTTGAAGAAGAAGGGCGGTCCTTAATTAGGAGACATCTTTTCCTCCGTACATCCTTAGCCAGAGGATGTGCTTTTTATGTCTCTTCAGACTTTTATTGTTTTTATACTTTTCTAATAAAAACTAATTGTTCATTTGAACATGCTTTGTCTGTACTTCAATACCCATCTCCTCTGGAAGCTCCCGGCTCACTCCTCACGGGCTGAGCGCCTTGTCTAAGGTAAGGGGGTCTCTCCATCCCGACAGTGTTCTCACTCAGAACTAGCAACTTGAGATGGCAAAACATCCAGGTTCTAAATGGAATTGAAAATCAGAAGTGGGGGAAGTGTTCTCACTCAGAACTAGCAACTTGAGAGGGTGAAAAATCCACGTTCTAAGGAGGGAGGGATGGGAGGGGAGAATCGGGCGGGGGGTAGCGGCGAGGAGTCCGGAGGCGCTGGGGGGGGTGGCCGGCATGAAAAACAACCATTGCCAGCCTCCGAACTGCCGTCTCCCCACCATCTGCACATGCGCGGCCATGGAAAACAGGACGCGCATGCGCAGATGGTGTTTTTACTTCCGCACCGCTACATCGCAAGAAATCGATTATCGCGAGGGGTCTTGGAACGGAACCCTCGCGATAATCGAGGGATCACTGTATTTTATTTTATGTACGCTGAGAGCATATGCACCAAGACAAATTCCTTGTGTGTCCAATCACACTTGGCCAATAAAAATTCTATTCTATTCTATTCTATTTTTTATTGAAAATTAATAAAGTTTATAATTTTTTTTAAAAAGGAAAAGTGATTAATGCGTGCAAGCCCAAAATTCACCCCTTTTGCCAGCCGAAGCGCCCTTTTTCACATTGGTGGGATTCCCCTGAGGCTCCCCTCCATGGGAAACCCCACCTCTGGACTTCCACGTTTTTGGGATCGCAGCATCACTGAAGCTTCCCTTGTTGGGAAACCCTACCTCCGGACTTCCGTTGCCAGCCAAAGTGCCCGTTTTCACGCTGGTGGGATTCCCCTGCTGGGATTCGCCTGCAGCATCGCAAAATCCAGAGGTGGGGTTTCCCATAGAGGGAATCCCACCAGCACGAAAACAGGAACTTCAGCTGGCAATGGAAGTCAGGAGGCGGGGCATCCCAGTGGCAGCGGCGGGTTCGTAAGGTGAAAATAGTTCTGTTGTGATTAGCTCTGGCCCAGCTCCTGCCCCAAGGACTGAGGCCACCTGTGGTTGGGTGGGGCTCTGGTAATTAGTGAGGCTGCTATAAATACCAGCCTGTGGGTTTGGCCATTCTGGAAGATTATCTGATCCTGGTGTTTCGTGCCTGCTTTGCTGACTTCGAGCTTTGTGTGCTGATTTTTCTCCGCTTTGAAACTAAACCAGAGCAAAGTGTGTTTCACTTTATGAAAGAAGAAGGACTGTGAATTGCCTCACAGCTGCAAGCTAAGTATCACAGAACTGATAAGGGACTTGTACAAATTACCAGTTGGTTTGGAGACAAGTGCTCTTTGCTATACCAAAAGAGGGCTTGGTTTCATTGAATTTTCATTATAAAGAACATTGTTTTGAATTTTCAAACATGTCTGTGTCTGAAATTTGTACCTGTGAATTTTTGGGAGAAGTCTACCAGAGAGCCCGACAGAACAAGTTCGGAAGAAGAAGCAAAAAAATCTTAAACCCCGGGTTCGTATCTCAAAAAGTTCGTATGATGAGGGGTTCGTACAACGAGGTATCACTGTATATGACGATATCAGAGGCAGATTGCTCTTACTGCTGCTACCAGTACAATGTGCAGGCAGCTTCGGTGCTCCTGCATGCGTGCGCTTGTGCCCCAGTGTGTTCTTGCTTCTGCACATGTGCAGGAGGCAAAATCTCACGAGGGAACGTGTGAGATTTTGGAGATATTTTTGCTTTCATGCATGTGCAGAAGCAAAAAAATCACAGAAATCTCATGTGTGTATGTGTACATCCTCTTGGAAGATTTTGCTTCCTGCGCATGCAAAGAAGCATAAACAGGCTGGGCTGTACGGGCGCACATGCAGGATAAGCGAAACTGCATGCACAGCTCACCGTTTGCTACCACTGCCCCGTCCTTTTCCGTACTGGTAGGGACCCAATACTGGACTATATGAATGTATATTGTCACAAGATTCTGGGCATAGAATAAAAAACAAACTAAATCAGTTGAAACAACAGCCCAATTCATCATCACTGAGCAACACTCAAATCAAAACAACCAGATGGGCTCACCACAAAATCTTATTCCTGGGGATGGGGAAGAACCAGGTTTCCACCACCTTAAGAAAGGCCAGTCAAGCTCGGCCATTCAGAACTTGGGTGGTGTGATAAGAACATAGAACATAAGAAGAGCCATGCTGAATCGGGCCAAAGCCCATCGAGTCCAGCATTCTGTGTCACACAGGGGGCCACCAATTGTCCATGGGGATCTTGAGCAGAAAGAGAAGGCAAAACCCTCCCTTTCCCTTGACCCTCAACAAATGGTACCCAAGGGAATCCTGCCTGCCTCAACCACCATAGAGGCGGCACTTGGACATCCATTTCCATAACCACCGATACACTTGGCATCCATGAATCTGTCTAATCCTGCCTTGAAGCCATCCAGGCTGTCATGACCTCTTCTGGAAGTGAATTCCATAAACCAGTGACCCTCTGGGTGAAGAAATATTTCCCTTGATTTGTCCTCGCTTTCTTACCTATGAGCTTTAGGGAGTGCCCCCTCGTCCTAGTATTGTGTGAGAGAGAAAATAATTTTTCTCTATCCACCTTTTCTATCCCATGCATGATCTTATACACTTTGATCAAGTTACCCCTTAAACGCCGTCTTTCAAGGCTGAAGAGACCAAGGCGTTGCAACCTGCTTTCATAAGGTGATGGTTCCTGTAACAGACATTATGACAGAGAAGACCGACTTCCTGGGATGCATCCAGGGATGGGCTATTGCCCGGACTGGGGGTGGGGGGACGCAGTGGGTAGCAAAAATGGAACTCCACCCTGTTGTGGTTAGTTCTGCCCAGCTCCTGCCCCAAGGACTGCGGATGTGGGGGAGACATCCAAATGCTGCAGGCCTGTTTTGCCCCCGGTGGAATCTGCTGATGAAGACTCCTTTGACCAAGAAGACATGAGTGACAGGGAGGAGGAGAGTGTGGCAGACAGCTCAGAAGGTGATCAATTATCTAGCTCCTCCTTGCATTTGGAACAAGAGTTAATGATACAGCCAAACATACGGAGAGCGATGCATAGGCAACAACAACTGAGAGATTATTATCAAAGAAAATGAGGCCACCTGTGGTTGGGTGGGGCTCTGGTAATTAGTGAGGCTGCTATAAATACCAGCCTGTGGGTTTGGCCATTGTGGAGGATTATCTGATCGTTGTGTTTCGTGCCTGCTTTACTGACTTGGACCTTTTGTGTGCTGATTTTTCCCCGCTTTGAAACTAAACCAGAGCAAAGTGTATTTCACTTTGTGAAAGAAGGACTGAATTGCCTCACAGCTGCAACCTAAGTATCACAGAACTGATAAGGGACTTGTACAAATTACCAGTTGGTTTGGAGACAAGTGCTCTTTGCTATACCAAAAGAGGGCTTAGGTTAAGTGACTTTTCATTATAAAGAACATTGTTTTGAATTTTCAAACGTGTGTGTGTGTGTCTGAAATTTGTACCTGTGAATTTTTTGGAGGAGTCTACCAGAGAGCCCGAGAGAACACACCCCAAAGCACCCAATTTGTACTGAAAGATGTGGAAAGAAAATGCATAAGCCACACCCACAGTGCGATAGTAAAAATTTTGGTAGCCCTTCACTGGATACATCTGATGTCATTGCTTAAAATAAATTTGATTGCAACACCAGGTGCAAAGAATCGGGATCATTTGTGTAGATTGCAGCATAAACAATTAATTGAAGTCTTATGTACAATAATCTTCTCAACTAGCAAGAAGCACTAAATTGGCAGAAGATAAAGGTCAGTGGAATTCAAGGGGGTTTGGACATGGATCTCTTGTGGCAAAGTACAGATTCTATATTTTACTCTGCCCCATCCCTTCCTCTCCTACACAACACCATTTCTGTTGAGAACAGAAACCATGGAAGACAGACAGTCCCTCAAATAACCTGAAATAATTTATAGCACTATGTATGACACCCAGACATCCCAGGGAGCCACTGCACAATGGACAGTAACTCTTACACCTGGTAGCAGATCTGCATTGGTCTAAAATGTCTATATTTTCCCAGATGAAATTATGGATGAATGGTTTGTGAATTTATAAAGGGGTCTCAGTATTTGGCTGCCACCAATTATACGAAGTCACTGATGACTTCTGAGATGCTTTTGATAGATGGAGAAATTACTGTTTGGTGGGCTGTGATCCCACAATCCGGAATAAAATACAATGTATTGAACATACTGTCCTCCGGTGGCTCACTGAGGTATTGCAGGTTCATTGGGAAACGGAGCAATGTAGTGAATCTATTTCCCCTAGTGGCTGAATTGGGTATTGCAGACTCAAATTCAAAAATATGCATTAAAGCTGTACAGTAGCCCCTCACCTATCGCTGGTGTTACGTTCCAGACCCGACCGCGATAGGTGAAATCCACGATGGGGAATTTATCGACTGATAGTACTTATTTAAGTATTTATATTGTAATTGTTTGGCAAGTTTTCATTGTTTTAAGTGTTTATAAACCCTTCCCACACAGTATTTATTTTAGATACAGTATTTAAATACAGTATTTACAATTTTAGATTTTTTTTTTAAAAAAACCCTGCCGATTGAGTTCGGTGGGCTGTTTAAATCTGCCGATCGACTTCCTCAGAAACCCGCGAACCAGTGAAGATCCGTGAATGATTTTTCTCATTAATATTCCTTGAAAACCCGCAATGAAGTGAAGCCGCAGTAGGTGAAGCGCGGTATAGCGAGGGACTACTGTACTGTGTAAATTGACTGTAATAATAAGTTGATTTGGGATATGCAATTCAGCTAGAAGACTGGGGAAAACTATGGTCAGTTAACTATAAGATGACTTTGTCAACATCATATAAAGAAAATCTTTATAAAATGTTCTTCTGATGGCATTATGCGCCAGCGCGCCTAGCCAAAATGAATGTAAACATTAGTAACAAATGTTGGAAGTGTAAAAAAGAAGTGGGAACATACTACCACATATGGTGGCAATGTAACGAAGCAAAAAAATTTTGGATTCAAATTAGGGCATGGATGGAAGAAATATTGAGCTATAAAATTGAAATAAAACCAGAAATGTATTTATTAGGCATAATTAGAGGCAAACATAGCAAAGAAAACTACTACTTAATAAATCACTTACTTACTGCTGCAAGATTAGCATATGCACGTCTGGAAACAAGATAAGATTCCAAACAAAGAAACGGTAATTAAAAAAATATTACACTGCGCCAAATTTAGCAAATTAACATACGAAATTCAAAACCAACAAAATAAGGACTATTACAAAGTGTGGGGAAAAATTTACAACTGGGTGGAAATTAAGAAAAAGGTATAGTAAATAGAATTGTTAAAAAAAATAAATTTTGTAAATATATCAAGTGTAAATGTTTAATGTTGTATTGTTTGATGTCTAAATGTTTGTAAGTCATATAAAATAAAATTTTTAAAAAATAAATAAGTTGATTTGAGTTGAATCTATACGCTTTACTGCCCATTGATGGTATTACACAATGATTAGGAAAAATAGGACAATTAATAGGAAGTACAGCCTTGCCCACAGCTTATTAAGGTACAGTATTGCCAATTTATATGGCAATATAAATCCATGGACACCAACTAACTGTCAGAAGATATGATGAAAACTCCTTACTTGCACAACACAAGGACAGGCTTAACTACAGTTTTCATTGGGAAATGAAAGACCAAGCAACTCCCAAAATGCTAGAGCTCAGAAGAAAAACAAAATAAATAAAATTCAAAAACCAATTAAAAATTTATTTTTTTAATAGTAAAATCTTTCTTCTACATGATATTTATCTTGCATAAGGAGAAACCATACTCTTAAAAAAGGTAAATCTATTCATATTAATTATGTAGAACAAATGATTAATGACAAAATTCATACTACAGTGGTACCTTAAGATACGAACTTAATTGGTGCCGGGGGGAGGTTCGTAAGACGAAAGGTTCGTAAGACGAAACATTGTTTCCCATAGGAAACAATGTAAAGTCAATTAATCCGTGCAACCAAAAAACCCCCCGCAAAAAAATGGCTTTCCGCGACTGCTGGGAAGCGGCGCGGCTGTTTTAAAAGGTGACAGCCGGCCTGGGGGGCTTCCCAGCACAGGGTTCGGGGGTGCTGGGAAGCCCCCCAGGCCGGCTGTCATCTTTTAAAAGAGCCGCGCCGCTTCCCAGCTGTCTCCTGAAGCCGAACGCGGAAGTTCGGCTTTGGTGTTTGGCGTTCGGAGACAGCTGGGAACCCAGCGGTCTCCCGAACGCCGAAACCGGAAGGGGCAAGGTGGGGGGGGAGAACGGGAGGCTCAGCATTCCGTCAGTCGCAGCGCTGGCTGTCAACTTTTCTTTTTAGCACTGGGGAGGCAAGTCAGCTCCTGCCCAGTTTTAAAAAGAAAAGTTGACAGCCAGCGCTGCGGCTGACGGAATGCTGAGCTTCCCGTTCTCTCTCCGCCCCCTCGCCCCTTCGCCCCCCTGTGTTCCTAGGAGAAGTGCTGGTGAGGAGCAGAAGGTCTGTCTTGCCTCAATCCCCAGCACTTCTCCTAGGAACACAGGGAGGCGAAGGGGCGAGGGGGGGGGAGAGAGAGAACGGGAGGCTCAGGAAGGGAGCTCGGGAAGGAGCCCACGGTCAGTCGGCTGCGGGCGGGAGGAAGGCGATTGTTCCGCTGCCGCCAGCATGGCCTGGCTGGCAGCGGAAGATGTAACGGAGCCCACGGGGGATTCGCCTTCCTCCCACCCACAGCCGACTGATCGTGGGCTCCTTCGCAACCTCGGAGAGCTTCCAGGGCATGAAAGCTCACGAAAACCAGGAAGCTCTCCGAGGCTGCGAAGGAGCCCACGATCAGTCGGCTGCGGGCGGGAGGAAAGCGAATGCCACGGGGCTGGGCTCGGCTCCCCCCTCGGCTCCCCCCCTTACCAGCCCCGCCGTGGAAGGCTCCATTCTGTTCCCTGAATGGAGACCGCCGGCCGCTCAATCGGGCCGGCAGGGAACAGAATGGAGCCTTCCGCGGTGGGGCTGGTAAGGGGGGGAGCCGAGGGGGGAGCTGAGCCCAGCCCCTTGGCATTTGCTTTCCTCCCGCCTGCAGTTGACTGATCATGGGCTCTTTCGCAACCTCGGAGAGCTTCCTGGGTTTCGTGAGCTTTCATGCCCTGGAAGCTCTCTGAGGTTGCGAAGGAGCCCACGATCAGTCTCGGCTGCGGGCGGGAGGAAAGCGAATGTCACGGGGCTGGGCTCGGCTCCCCCCCTTACCAGCCCTGCCGCGGAAGGCTCCATTCTGTTCCCTGCCGGCCCGATTGAGCGGCCGGCGGGCTCCATTCAGGGAACAGAATGGAGCCTTCCGCGGCGGGGCTGGTAAGGCGGGGAGCCGAGGGGGGAGCCGAGCCCAGCCCCTTGGCATTTGCTTTCCTCCCGCCCGCAGTTGACTGATCGTGGGCTCCTTCGCAACCACGGAGAACTTCCTGGTTTTCGTGAGCTTTCATGCCCTGGAAGCTCTCCGAGGTTGCGAAGGAGCCCACGATAAGTCTCGGCTGCCGGCGGGAGGAAAGCGAATGTCACGGGGCTGGGCTCGGGAAGGGGCAGCGAAGTCGGTGCCGAGGCACCCTAAGCCCACCGGTGACCGCCAAAGGGTTGGCGAAGGGAGGGTGCTGCGGCGACCCGACCAAGCCTATGGACGCGCCTCCCGCCGCTCTGCCCAATCGCAAAGCCAAAGGAGGCACGGGAGGCGGTGAATGTCATGTCCTCTGGCCAATCACGGGGGCTGGACTGGGCGTTTTCCTGGAAGGAATGCCATCCACCACCGAGCTTTTCGTAATCTGTTTAAATTTCCTTCACTCCCCCAACATTCCCCGCCTTGCCTCGCTTGACTGGCCAGAGGACATGATATTCACCGCCTCCCGTGCCTCCTTTGGCTTTGCGATTGGGCAGAGCGGCGGGAGGCGCATCCAATCGCAAAGCCAAAGGAGGCACGGGAGGCGGTGAATGTCATGTCCTCTGGCCAGTCAAGCGAGGCAAGGCGGGGAATGTTGGGGGAGTGAAGAAAATTTAAACAGATTACGAAAAGCTCGGTGGTGGATGGCATTCCTTCCAGGAAAATGCCCAGCCCAGCCCCCGTGGAGGCGTTTTCCTAAAAGGAGTGCAATCACCACCACCGAGCTTTTCGTAATCTGTTTAAATTTCCTTCACTCCCCCAACATTCCCCGCCTTGCCTCGCTTGACTGGCCAGAGGACATGACATTCATCGCCTCCCGTGCCTCCTTTGGCTTTGCGATTGGGCAGAGCGGCGGGAGGCGCGTCCAATCGCAAAGCCAAAGGAGGCACGGGAGGCCGTGAATGTCATGTCCTCTGGCCAGTCAAGCGAGGCAAGGCGGGGAATGTTGGGGGGGGGGGAGTGAAGGAAATTTAAACAGATTACGAAAAGCTCGGTGGTGGATGGCATTCCTTCCAGGAAAACGCCTCGGGGGGGGGGCTGGGCTGGGCATTTTCCTTGGCGATCTTCCCTTGGCTTCCCTGGCCGCCTGGCGCTGCGATATTCCGATGTTCCCTTGGCTTCCCTGGCCGCTTCCCTGGCCACTTCCCTGGCCGCCTGGCGCTGCGATCTTCTGATCGCAGCACCAGGCGGCCAGGGAAGCCAGGGAAGATCAGAAGATCGCCAAGGGAAGATTGGAAGATCGCAGCGCCAGGCGGCCAGGGAAGCCAAGGCGGCCAGGCAAGCCAAGCCGGGAGCAGCGACAACGCTGCTCCGGTTGCCTGGTCCTCTCCTGCCTCCCACGCTGTTGTTCCCCGCTGCGTCAGGCACCGCCAGCCCCGAGTCAGACGCACCCTCGCTGCCGCGCCCAGCCGCTGCCCGCCCCGTCCTAGCCAGAGCCTGAGCCGGCCCGCTCGGTCGCGCCTCCTCGCCCGCGGCCCGCCCACCCGCCCAGGATGCAGACCTGTTGCCTCTCCCGTGCCCGCCGCCGGCCTGATCCTGCGCCTCATGCTTTCCCCCCCAGCCAAAAATACAAAGGCGGTCTGCCGCCGCCCGCGGAGCAATGGGAAACTGAAGCTGCTGGCGGTTTCATACTCCCTTTGCTCCACGCTGCTCCGCCCTGCCTGTCATGCGATGGCAGACCGTCTTTGCGTTTTTCGCTGAGGGGGGGAGCAAGAGGACCTTCCTGACTCCCTCCCCCAGCGTCGGACCTCCTGCCCTCCCTCCCAGCCAAAAACCCAAAGCGGCCTCCTGAACGTTTTCCGTCTTACGTACCTGCCACTGCCGCCGAGAAGCCCCGCAGCCCGGCTGTCACATTTTAAAACAGCCGGGTGGCTTCCCAGCAGCCTCTCCAAGCCGAACGCCAAACCCGAACTTCTGGGTTTGGCTCCGGGAGGCAACTGGGAAGCCCCCTGGCTGTTTTAAAAGGTGACAGCCGGGCTGCGGGGCTTCCCAGCAGCCTCCCGAACGCCGAACCCGGAAGTTCGGGTTTGCCGTTCGTAACACGAAAAAAGTTCGTAAGAAGAGGCAAAATTTTTCTGAACCCCGGGTTCGTATCTCGGGTTGTTCGTAAGACGAGGGGTTCGTATCTTGAGGTACCACTGTATTAATAATATTATCCTAACCTTTGTATTGTTTTAAACAAGTCAGCATCAGCAATCCTCTTGGGTATAAGTATAGTTGGAAGAAAAAGTTTAATTACACAGAATTATCCCCACTTGAAGCAACCATTTCTTACAAAATAACAAATCCTGTTAATCAAATTTAAATGGGTAACTTACATTTTACTTGTACATTTTATTTACTTGTAAAATATTGTTGTTGGCTTGATCAGGAGAGGAAGCCATGGTTCCTTCCTTCTGAAAGACTCTTCAACCCTCCCGCCCCTTCCCCCAGTGCTTCCTGTAGAGGAGGAGCTGTGATTGTTACAGCCTGCTGCCAATCAGATAGCTCTCTCAGTGCCTCCTTTCTGTATAGAGGAGGATCTGTGATTGGTTCAGCCTGCTGCTAATCAGGTAGCTCAGGGGTATTGCCATGAAGAAGAAGAAAAAACCTAGTGTTGCCAGCCATGAGGTTTCTTTCCTTCCTGCCTTTCACATCGGAACTGTGGAGCTTTGGAAAATGCTGCAGGGCCGTTTTCAGGTCAGTGAAAGTCAGTGACTTTAGTATAAGTCGAGGCTGGATTTTCCGGCACATTTTTTGTGCAGAAAATCTCGACTTATACTCGAGTATATACGGTACATATGAACATAGAATTAGGTTAGAAAAGCAAGAAATATATCAATATGAAAAACCGCATAAGATGTAAAATTGTATATAAAGTAAAATAAGCAAGGAAAGAGAGACTAAGATATCTCTCTATTTTCTGTATGTACCATTGTTTCTTTTTATGAATTTTCAATAAAAGCTTTTAAAATAAAATAAAAAGAATTGTGCATTAATTAAAAAGGTCCATCAATCAAGCATGAATTGTAACTATGCGTGCAAGCCCAAAATTCACCCCTTTTGCCAGCCGAAGCGTCTTTTTTTGCGCTGCTGGGATTTCCCTAAGGCTCCCCTCCATGGGAAACCCCACCTCCAGACTTCTGTGCTTTTGTGATGCTGCAGGGGAATCCCAGCATTCCCAGCGAAGGGAGCATCAGTGAAATTGCAGCATTGCAAAAACACTGAAGTCCTCAAAACCCCACCTCCGGACCTCTGTGTTTTTGCGATGCTGCAATTTCCCCTCGCTGGGAAACCCCACCTCCGGACTTCCATTGCCAGCAAAGCGCCTGTTTTTGTGCTGCTGGGATTCTCCTGCATCACCACAAAAACACGGAAGTCTGGAGGTGGGGTTTCCCATGGAGGAGAGCCTCAAGGTAATCCCAGCAGTGCAAAAATGGGTGCTTCACTGGCAACAGAAGTCCGGAGGCGGGGCATCCCAGCAGTGGTGGTGGGTTTGTAAGGTGAAAATAGTTTGTAAGAAGAGGCAAAAAAATCTTAAACCCCGGGTTTGTATCTCGAAAAGTTTGTATGACGAGGCGTTTGTAAGACGAGGTATCACTGTATATGCCATATGTGTACCTACATATTACACCTAGGCACTCAAAAATATACATTATCTGCTATATAAACTGTGTATGTACACACACATACACACGCACAGCTCTTCTAAAAATATACACATTCAACCTCATTTACCGCGTTAGGAAAAACATACCGAGAACCCAGAAGGGAAACAAAGAAGGAAAAAAAATCAATTTTTTTTCTACCGGTTCTGCGTACTTGACCAAACTTTTTCCACCAGTTCTGTGTACCTGACCGTACTCATAGGAGCCCATCACTAGTTGGAGCCCCCTGTATCTAATCTTTACACCATCCCAGTCAAATGGTTGTTTGAAGAAAGAATAAACCCACTTAAGACTGCAGTTCTAAACCTTGGCCTTCCCAACATCCGGATATATTGGCATTATAATTTGCAGAGGTTCCACGTGACCACGGAAGTAAATTAACAGGATTTATTTCTAAGAAAATAAGATTGTATTAGATTGTTATCGGTGGACATTGATAGAAGAACCAGATTTGGGAAACTTTGACAGGAACAGATTGAAATGGCATGTCTATAAACTATCCACGATTGACCTCTCCAGGTTCCTAAGAGGTCAGTAAGGGGCGTACATAAGTGCACTGATGTGCCTATCGTCCCCTGTCCAATTGTCTTTCCTTTATCTCATATATCATATATATTTTCTTCCTTTCATATATCTTCTCCTCTATTTTTACATATTATCTTTATATATATTACTTCATGTCTATTCTCTTCCGTATGTATTGTGTATTGGACAAATGAATAAATAAATAAAATAAATAAATAACATGTAAACCTGGAATGGAAATCCATTGATATTTACACTTTTCCACCATTGTTCTGGATATGTTTTCATTTATAGGATATGTTTTCATGTACTGTATTTATTTGATGCATTATTCATTACTGCCATTTCTACAGCGCTCAGTTGCAAAAAATAAAAAACCCAAAAACAAAACAGAAAACAAACTTTGTGTTTACTTATTCAGATATTGAGAAAATAAACATTTAGAAATGTCTTCCCTTCTCTTTTCCTTTAAAAAAAAAATCATTGAGATAAACATTTTTTAAAAAAGTAATTAAATGCATATAGATGTTCCCATGATCAAAACCGGGACAGACATAACAAAAAGTTATTAAATTAATACATTACCCGACTGCCCACAGTTCTGGGTGGAATTACTTAAGAATGATTAAAAACAAACTGGAGCAGGAATTAAATTGTATTGTCTATTACTAATTTCAAGGGCAAGCTGCTTCTCAGACTGAAGCCTTTTAAATAACACATAAGATCATCTCACGCAAAAGAATTATTTTACGGTGTCTGCTAAGCCTAGTCATCTTTTGACATTAACAACAACAACAAAAACAACCGTGTTGTGTACTGACCATATTTGTCTCGCTGTTCTGGCATTCTTTTACACAAATTCTTTACATGGCTCTAAATGTTTGTCATTTTGTATGGCATTGTAAGAGCTTTCCTTTGGGATGACTTTGAATGAAAAACTGATTTAACATTATACTAAGAAAAGAAAGGAACCTCTCTGAATAAACTTTACATAACTTTAAAATCTCCACTGTTGGGACATCCACAACTTCTGGAGGCAAGCCTTTCAACTGATTAATTGTTGTAACTTTTAGGCACAGAATTCAGAATAATTCAGTTCATTATTGCCAATATTTCCGAAGCTCTTGAAAAAGACAGTTATTATGTATTATCCTGAAATACAGACCTGGAGATGCTCATCCAAGAGTTAAGTCTAGTAAAATTCACACACGCACACAAATTAAATGTTAAGATATTGCATCTACATTCAGTAAACATTTCAATTATTATTTGACAAGTGGTATTAATTGAAATCTAAGCAACGTCAATCAATATTTTAGATTAGCATTCAAAAAACAGTTTTTAAACCACTGGTTTAATAGCAGTTCCCAATCTTTAAACTTTAAATCACTGTTAATTCATGGGGATTTACAAAATAGATCAAGCAAGATTTGTAGCGTTGCCTCATTCTTACAACTTAGTCATTTATTTATTTATTTATTTATTTACTGGATTTGTATGCCGCCCCTCTCCGTAGACTCGAGGCGGCTAACAACAGTGGTAAAAACAACATGCGACAATCCAATACTAAAGCAGCTAAAAACCCTTGTTTTAAAACCAATCATACATACAAACATACCATGCATAAATTGTAGAAGCCTAGGGTGGGAAGAATATCTCAGTTCCCCCGTGCTTGGCGGCAGAGGTGGGTTTTAAGAAGCTTACGAAAGGCAAGAAGGGTGGGGGCTATTCTAATCTCTGGGGGGAGTTGGTTCCAGAGGGCCGGGGCCACCACAGAGAAGGCTCTTCCCCTGGGTCCCGTCAAACGACATTGTTTACTTGACAGGACCCAGAGAAGGCCCACTCTGTGGGAACTAATTGGTTGCTGGGATTCGTGCGGCAGAAGGCGGTCCCAGAGATAACCTGGCCCGGTGCCATGAAGGGCTTTATAGGTCATAACCAACACTTTGAATGCAACATATTTGTTTTGTTGTACATTTTATGTGCAGGGTCTCAAAATAATCCAAGATCACAGCTTTGCCTTGGTAACCTCCCTAGGTAACTATCTGCCATTGTCTAAGAAAGAAGTAATAAAAAATACAGTACAGTGTTCCCTCGATTTTTGCGGCATCGAACTTCGCGGAACGTTTATACCACGGTTTTTCAAAAATATTAATTAAAAAATACTTTGCGGTTTTTCCCTCTATACCACGGTTTTTCCTGCCCGATGACGTCATATGTCATTGCCAAACTTTTGTCTGCCTTTAAAAAACATTTTTTAAAATAAACTTTAATAAATAAACATGGTGAGTAATAATCTAAATGGTTGCTAGGGGGATGGGAAATTGTAATTTAGGGGTTTAAAGTGTTAAGGGAAGGCTTAGGATACTGTTCATAGCCAAAAATAGTGTATTTACTTCCGCATCTGTACTTCGCGGAAATTTGACTTTCGCAGGCAATCTTGGAACGCATCCCCCGTGAAAATCGAGGGAACACTGTAATAAAAAAATACTTGTAGTTAAACATATTAGAGAGTCATTAGGTTAGAGAAGAAAGAGAGTTGCTATTTTTTTTAAACTGGTAACTAGAAAAGTTACAGTGATTGACTTTCAGTTTTTATAATGTTTAAAAAGATATTGCATGAGGCACAGACTGTTTATTTTTCTCAGGATAAATTGGCTGGCTAGCACTCAAATATCTTTCTGAGGAATGATTCCATTGATTTTCCAAAAAAATGACCATTAAAGCCAGGCCACTTTCAGAAGACATGGCTTTTGACAAGTTAGGTATTATAAGAGTTAAAGTAGAAGGTGAGATACATCATGAAGATAAATTGCTGATTATTACATTGTTTAATCAAAGCTCCATAGCTTGTGGACTTTTTCAGATATTATATTAGACCCCAATAATTTAAAAAAAATTATATACCCTTTCAGGTCACTATTTTCTTTAAAAAAACAAGCAAAACTGGCAAAGCCTTTACCAGGACCACATCTTACACCTGGGGAAAAAGGCCATTTTGACAGATGGCATCTCTTCTCTCTCTAATTTTAAAGCATGCTGGGCTGGGGGATTCTGGGAGTTGAAGTCCATAAATTGCCAAGTTTAGAAATGCTGCACTATGGGAATCTGAAGACGTCCTTTCTATCTCCATCCAAGAAATGAATGCATAGGGTTATACCAGTGGCATCTAACCCTAGCTAGATTAACAAGTATTCCTCATTCCTCAAGGTGTTGGAGGGGCTGTAGAGATAAGGGATCATTTTACCCGAGGTCAGAGGTCGGCAACCTTAAACACTCAAAGAGCCATTTGGACCCAAAAGAAAACACCGGGAGCCACAAAAGCCTTCCCGTGCCTATTTCCCGAGCAGCCACAGAACTATCATATGTAGTTGAATTAAATGTTCTGTTTTCTCCTGAAACTTTTATTTTCTTAGATTTATCCATGGTTGGCTTACCGGGAGTCGGAAAGCTCAATAAATCGTGTGCTGGCAGGCATCACACATTGCTGGTTGTGATGCATATTTTGAGTGACAAGGAGCCTCGGCAGAGGGATGAAAAAGCCACATGCGGCCCCAGAGCCGTGGGTTGCTGACCCCGAGTCTAAGTTATGATCATGTGATAGAATAATATTTTGTTTGGATTTTATTTTTTTTAGTAAAATTAGTATTGTTACAAAACAAATGGTTGAATGCTCGTGTAAGATGGGGCTGTGACCTTGAGCGATAATCTGATGCCACATTGGAAAATAGGAACGCAATGGCTTTCTTGATCATTATGTCTCAGTGTTGGGAATATCTGTAAACTCTATTTATAATTCATTAATAGTAACAGGGTTGTTTGAACCACTTGATTAAAAATATTTATTGGTAAAATTAGGAGAATGAATCTTCAGGGGCCAGAATCACAGTTTTGTCACATCTGGAGAGTTTTTATTTATTATGTTCATGGGAAAATGAATTTTGTCAACCCTCATGTTATTTTGGAAATTAGGAACAGCTTTCAATTCTTTGCCTTTCTTTTTTCTGTTCCTTCTTACAACCTTCTGTATTCTTCACTTAATTCTTGGTGTGTGTGTGTGTGTGTCCCCTCCAGGGATTACTATTCAATAAAAGTATAATGGAAAAATTGTTGAGTTAACATTATTTTGACACTCTTTTTCCCCCCCAACCTAACAATGACTCTTTTATTCAAATTCAGTTTAAATAAAAATATCCTGAAAAGGCTTTTTCTAAAACACCACCGGAGGTTTTGGTTTCTTTAAAAAAAAAACATTTGTGTTTCTCATCCATCTTCAATTCTTCAGAAAACTGAAGAAGCAAAACATTTTCAAAGGAAAATAACAAGAAAGTCCAGTTGCCTAGAAAAAGCACCTTAGGAATAACCATGATCTGGTTGGGAGAATCTCCATAGTCATGAAATAAAACATTAAATTAACATTTAATTCATGTGTCGTTATTATTATTATTTTACAAAACCCATTTTACCCACCTTATTTGGGCTTTGATTAAATAGGAGGTTTGTTGATGCTTGGAGTAAATAATTTGATATATTTTCCCCTAATATCCAGACCACAAGACTACTTGGGAGGTAACTTGGTAGCAAGCTACGGATGTTAAAAACTAGTTTTCTTGATAACCTGTCCCAAGTGGGAAACCATATTTAAAATCCATTTAATTCTGCCCAAGTAAAGCCACAGATTTAGGCTTTGTGGATCAAGTCTTAATTTTGAAGAGAATTAAACTCTCTCAAAAGGGTTTCTCAACCTTGCCAATTTGAAGGTGTGTGGACTTCAACTTTCAAAATTCAGTCATTTAAAACCCTGCTGTTTTTTTGTTCGGGTTGTATGTGACCCGAAGCCAAGTTTGAGTCCCTGTAAAAAGTTTTCCCTGCATATCTGAAACTTGAAATTTCACGACTTTTCATCATTTCAGGGGTTCTCTATATGAGAATTTTTTTTGGGGGGGGGGGGGGTTTCTTTCTTGCTGAAAACAAAAAAGTCACACTTGTTATGTTCCCGGGTCACCCTGACCCGGACCAAAAACTCTTCATTTGAAGTGCTTATGTTTGGTCAATTTGAATACTTTTTTCACTTGAAAAGTAGTCTGAACATTTCTGCACACAATGATATGAAAATTGAAATGAAAAAAGTAATTCTTATTGGTTTATTTTGCTGATAGAATGCATGCCCCCCCTCTGTTTTTGTGAAATATTTTTCAATTTATGGATAGTTTTGCTTGCAAAATGTGTTCAATTTTACTAAAGTTGGTGTGGGATTGGTAGTTTGAACATTTCTGAATATAAAAAAAATATAAATGAACTGAAATAAATGTTTCTTATTGGTTGTTTACAATCATAAATAAGTCCTCCCCCCCTTGGCTGCTTGCAAATATTTTCACTTTATATTTACGCAGGCTTCAAATCTGAAATATTTTTAATATCTTAGGCATTCATGTACTCATTTTAACATGCCTGATCATCATAAAAATATTTGTGGGTGAATAAAAATTTTCTGGGCAAAAAAAAAAATCACGTTGACTCTATTTCGGGTCATATAGACCCGGACCAAAATGATTTTTTTAGGTACTTGAATTTGGTCTTTTTGAAAACTTTTTCCACTGGAAAACTAGTTTGAACATTTATGAACATAATGATATGAAAATTGAACTGAAAAAAGTGAGGCTTATATTTTTATTTTGATCAAAAACCCCTCCCCCCATGCTTTCTGAATATTTTGTCAATTTATATTTTTTTTAGGCTACAAATCTCTAAGGAATATTCCCCCAAAAGTTTTGATATACTAAATTGAACAATCCTAAACATAAGAAAAATAGAAATGAACTGAAAAAAAAATGATTCTTATTGGTTTATTTTTTAATATAAACCATATTGTCTTATACTCGAGTATAAGCCTACTCGAGTATAAGCCTATTTGAGTATAAGCATGGGGGCCCATTTATGAGCAAAATAAACCAATAAGGATCATTTTTTTCAATTCAATTTTCATATCATTATGTTCAGAAATGTTCAAGCTACCAATCCCACACCAACTTTACTAAAATAGAATGCATTTTGCAGGCAAAATTATCAATAAACCTAAAACAAATTCACAAAAATGGGGGGGGGGAGGCACATTTATGTGCAAAATAAACCAATAAGGATTAATTTTTTCAGTTCAATTTTCATTCCATTGTGTGCAGAAATGTTCAAACTTGTTTCCAGGTGAAAAAAGCTTTCAAAAAGACCAAATATAAGTACCTAAAATGATCAATTTGCAGTCCGGGTCAAATAGACCCGGGAACATAACATTAGGGAGTTTTTTCGAACAGAACAGCAGGGTTAAAAAAGATGGTGGTACTCATGGACCAGCACCAACTGAATTGGTTCTGTGATGTCATCATGATGTCAACAGTGGGTCGTTATGGGTTCGGGCTGGTTTCACCTAATCTGCACTTGTACCTTTGGGTTTTCCTGCCTAAATGTAAAACCCTTGCTTTTCTCCATATTAAATTTCATGTTGCTGGATAGGGCTTATTTTTTGGGTCTGTCAAGATCTTTTTAGACCCTGATCTTGTCTTCTGTATTATTTGTTATTCCTGCTGGCTTATTGTCATCTGCAAATTTGATAATTTCCCCTTCTATTCTCTCATCTTTTGCATTTCATTTCATTTCCTTTGTCTGAAATGGTATAAGGTTTTCTATCTGAGCGAGTTGGATCAGAAGGGCTAGGTGCCTTCTCCGGGTCCCGTCAACTGAACAATGTCGGTTGGCGGGCCCCAGAGGAAGAGCCTTCTCTGTGGCGGCCCCGGCCCTCTGGAACCAACTCTCCCCGGAGATTAGAACTGCCCCTACTCTCCTTGCCTTTCGTAAGCTCCTTAAGACCCACCTTTGTCGTCAGGCATGGGGGAACTGAGACATCTCCCCCGGGCATTTACAATTTATGAATGGTATGTCTGTATGTACGTTTGTTTAGAAAATGGGTTTTTAAAAATATTTTTAAATAGTAATTTAGATTTGTTGAAAATTGTTTTTCACTTTGCTGTGAGCCGCCCCGAGTCTGTGGAGAGGAGTGGCATACAAATCTAAATAATAAATAAAAGAAATAAATAAACTCTGTTATTCTGGCAATGAAATATCCACAACAAAACAACTAAGCTCAGAAAGCGCCAAAGACTTCCTTAGAATTTTACAGACTCAAAGTGAGGCGAGACAAGTGACGAGTCAACATTTCAGAGATATTTGCTTACCAGATTTCTCAATGCCTTCACAATAATGAAGGAGCTCCAAATTCAAGGAGAAACTCAGAGATATATCTGCCTTAAAAGTTGAACTATATAATGCAGTCAACTATCAGGGATTGCCCAAGTTAACCAGAGGAAATCATTTATGATATTCTGTAATAATGTCATAGCTTGCTTTATGATAATGTATATGACATTTTAAAAAGTTTGCCCAGTTTCAACTCCACAGGATTCACAAATCCCAGATTTTGGATACATTCTGTAAGTTAGCCCATTTGAGTTCACAGATTACTTTTTTGTTTTGATTTGATTTGATTTGATTTATTAGATTTGTATGCCGCCCCTCTCCACAGACTCGGGGCAGCTCACAACAGCAACAAAAACAATATATATTGACAAATCTAATAATTAAAAAAATCTAAGATAACAATTACACATTAAAAATCTAAAAGCAAGAAACACCAATATAACAAACATACATACAGTCATATCATGCACTAGAACTACATAGGCAGGGGGAGATGTCTTAGTTCCCCCACGCTTGACGACAGAGGTGGGTTTTAAGGAGTTTACGAAAGGCAAGGAGGGTGGGGGCAATTCTAATCTCTAGGGGGAGTTGGTTCCAGAGGGCTGGGGCCGCCACAGAGAAGGCTCTTCCCCTGGGCCCCGCCAAATGACATTGCTTTGTTGACGGGACCCGGAGAAGGCCCACTCTGTGGGACCTAACTGGTCGCTGGGATTCGTGCGGCAGAAGGCGGTCTCATAGATACCCTGGTCCGGTGCCATGAAGGGCTTTATAGGTAATAAGCAACACTTTGAATTGTGATCGGAAACTGATTGGCAACCAATGCAGACTGCGGAGTGTTGGTGTTACATGGGCATTTTTGGAAAAGCCCATGACTGGTCTCGCAGCTGCATTCTGCACGATCTGAAGTTTCCAAACATTTTTCAAAGGTAGCCCCATGTAGAGAGCGTTACAGTAGTCGAGCCTCAAGATGATGAGGGTGTTAAGTCCTATGTAAAGCCTGTATCTGAGGAAAATGGTTAAAAATAGCAGTCGCGCCTGATTGGCTAAGGCGCTGACAGTTCAGTTTTGGCGGGCGACTGAAAAAGTATATAAGGAGCGCCTTTCACTGTTAAAGTTAGACGCGTTCCAGCTGAAGTCACTTTCTCTGAGCTGAAGTCACTTTCTCTGAGCTGAATAAAGGAACCGTCAAAAGTACCCTGGTCTCCGGCGACGACGGACGAATGAACCCGCGCTCTCCACCATGGACAACCTGCCTGTCGGAAGAGCTCCTGAATTCTTCGACCCGGAGAAGTCCACCTGGGACGGCTACATCTCAAAATTCGAGATCTTCCTCGAAGCTGCCGGAATGAGAGACACCGACAACGACCGAAAGAGAGCGATCTTCTTGAACTACTGCGGCTCGGAGATGTACGATCTCGCCCAGACTTTGACAGATCCGCTGCCGGCAAGCTCCGTCGCTTGGGACGCCTTGAAAACCAAGCTCGCCGCCCATTTCAAGCCCACGAAAACAGCCATCGTTTTCCGGCATCAATTCTCGCGAATGGGCCAACTCGACCACGAGTCAATCAACCAGTATTTATTTATTATTATTTATTATTTAGATTTGTATGCCACCCCTCTCCGTGAACTCGGGGCGGCTCACAACAGGCATAAACAAATCATACAAATCCAAATAGAGTCAAATAAATTTAAATATTTAAAAAAGTTTTAAAAAGAACCCCGATATACTAACAAGCACACACACAAACATACCATACATAAATTGTACGTGCCCGGGGGAGATGTTTCAGTTCCCCCATGCCTGACGACAAAGGTGGGTTTTAAGAACTTTACGGAAGGCAGGGAGAGTAGGGGCAGTTCTAATCTCCGGGGGGAGTTGGTTCCAGAGAGTCGGGGCCACCACAGAGAAGGCTCTTCCCCTGGGGCCCGCCAACCAACATTGTTTAGTTGACGGGACCCGGAGAAGGCCCACTCTGTGGGACCACACGTCTTCGAACGGTGCTGTCAAAATGTAAATTTGACAACCCAGAAGCTCGCCTGATAGATGCCCTCATTTTCGGCATGAAAAACGCGACCGTCAGAAATAAGCTCCTCACAGAAGATGAGCCCTCTCTGCAAACTGTCATCAAACTGGCCCAGACAGCAGAAGTCGCCGAAGCCGCTGCCAAAGAACTAAAGAAGAATGACAAGCAGGAAGTCGTCGCTCAAATCGACTCTCAAACTTCCCGCGCCGAGTCTCCAGGCGACCTCGGTCAAGCTGCCACCTCCGAAGACAACTGTTTCCTGCTCCAACAGGACCCATCGAGACCACTGAGGACACCTCGCCCTGTTGTCCCTTGCTCCGGCTGCGGGGGAAACCATCCACGCCAACGGTGCCCGTTCCGTGAAGCAATTTTCCGCCGCTGCAACCGCCAGGGACACATCGCCGAGGCCTGCAGAGCCCCCATGCCAGAAGAATCTTTCTCCACACAACGCTTCCCTCGTTCCCTGAACCAACAAGGCCAGGTGCGCGACAACAGAAGTTCTCGATTTTTCGGCCGAAAGAACTACTCCAACTTCAACCACGACTACGCAAGAGGTAACTTAGCCCTTTCAATCAATAGCACGGTTACAACCAACGGGGGCAAGATTGTTATTTCTCTGCTCCTTAACAAACAACCGTGCCAGATGGAACTAGACACTGGTTCTAAATATACTATTATGCCTTGGGAAAAACTCAAAATGTATATGCCTAATCTCACTAAAACTGCTCTTAATCCTACTGCATTAATTATTAAGGATTTTCAAGGGGGTATTATTCCTGTATTGGGGAAAGTTGATGTACCAATTTTGTTCAAAAATTTAAATTGTAATCTCCCTCTAATTGTGGTCTCAGGAGCTAAGCACTCCCTTTTGGGTTTAGAATGGATGGTCCCCTTGGGTATTGAAATCTCTGGTATTTGCAATGTCAAAAATATGGGTGTTCCAAACTTCTTAGAAGAATTCCCTGAGGTATTTAGCCCCACTTTGGGGTCTTACAAGGGCCCACCAATCTCTTTTTCTCTCGACCCTAAAATTCCCCCTGTATGGCTCAAACCTCGGAGAGTGCCCCTGCCACTTCTTCCTAAACTAGATCTCCAACTGGACAAGCTTATAGGTCAGGGCATTTTGGTCCCTGTGGACCAAGCCCCTTGGGAGATGCCTATCGTTACTCCTATGACGCCTGATGGCTCGCTACGAGTTTGCGCTGATTACAAGTCTACGCTTAACAAGGCCTTACAACACCATCCGTAACCTATACCAGTTGTGCAACAACTGCTTCACTCCCTGGGGGAAGGGAAAGTATTTGCCAAGATCGATTTGGCACAAGCTTATCAACAGCTGCCTGTCGATGGGCCTACCGCCTTGGCGCAGAATATAGTCACCCATAGAGGTGCATTTAAATGCACACGGTTACAATTTGGGGTAAGCGTAGCCCCTGGAATTTTTCAAAGCCTTATGGAAAGATTATTAGCTGGAATAAAAGGCACCATCCCCTACTTTGATGACATTTTAATTTCAGGGGAAAACCAATCCCAGTTAAACCAAAGAATAAGAGAAGTGTTAGCTAGACTGCAAAATAAAGGTCTCAGAATTAAACCAGACAAGTGCATTTGGGGAACCAGCAGTATAGAATTCTTAGGTTATAGGATCAATGGGGAAGGTATCCATCCAACTCCTGAGAAAATTAAAGCCATAAAAGAAGCCCCAGAGCCTCAAAATAAGACAGAATTACAGGCATTTTTAGGCCTTCTAAATTTCTATTCTGTTTTTTTAAAGCAGAAAGCAACAGCAGCAGAGCCTATACACCGGCTGCTACAGAAAGGAACTCCTTGGACATGGGGGAAAACTGAGTGTGAAGCTTTCTCACAAATAAAAAACTTATTGACTTCTAAAAGTGTAGTAATACAGTATAGCACTTTGCTACCCGTACGGCTTACGTGCGATGCGTCCCCATATGGGGTCGGGGGTGTCCTGGCACATGTCTTGCCTAATGACACAGAAGCCCCAATTGCATTCTTTTCTAGAACATTGTCCAGCACCGAGAGGGACTACAGCCAATTAGATAAAGAGGCCTTAGCCTTGGTGGCTGCAGTAAAAAAATTCCACAATTATATATTTGGCAGAAAATTTGAACTAATAACTGACCACAAACCTTTGCTAGGCCTTCTAGCCCCTAACAAACCCACACCTCCTTTTATGTCACCACGACTAATTAGATGGGCTATATTCCTTTCAGGTTACAATTATGATCTTAAGCATAGAGGAGGGACAGCAATCAATCACGCAGATGGGTTAAGTAGGTGCCCCATAGCAGAAACAGTAGAGGACCCAGCCCCATCTGCAGATGTGTTAATTCTAGAACTTGAAGACAACCCACTAACAACCGCAAAAGAGGTAGCTGAACACACTCAGCGAGACCCAGTTTTACAAAAAGTGATTAATTGTGTATTAAGGGGTTGGCATAACGAATCCCTGGGAGAAGACTTGACTGATTTCAAAAGTAAGAGACTTGAACTGTCATATGTAAAAGGGTGTCTTTTGTGGGAAGACAGGGTCATCATTCCTGTAAGTCTGAGAACCAAAGTCTTAACTCTGTTACATGTGGGGCTATCGTGAGGATGAAAAGTTTAGCTAGGGGGCACTTATGGTGGCCTGGTCTGGATGCAGACATTGAAAAGTGGGTATCCAAGTGTGACCCATGCCAAGAGTCAAGGCCAAATCCCCTCAAGACCACGCCAGTGGATTGGGAGCAACCTACAGGGCCATGGTCCAGAATCCATATCGATTTTGCAGGCCCAGTTGGGTCCCAATACTTCTTGATAGTTGTGGATGCATATTCTAAGTGGGTCGAGATTACTGTAATGAATAACATAACTACGAATGCTACTATTAAGGCTTTGCGCCATCTGTTTGCCACCCATGGCTGTCCTGACATATTAGTGTCAGACAATGGGCCCCAATTGACAGCCAGGCAATTTGAATTGTTCTTAGATCAGTTGGGGGTCAGGCATGCCCTCATCTCGCCTTACTCCCCATGGGCTAACGGGTTGGCAGAGAGGTATGTTCGTGTGGCAAAGGAGGCCTTGCCCAGGTCAGGTCCTGGGGAAGTGCAACAACACCTTGACCAATTTTTGTTGGCACAACATATCACCCCTAACTCTACCACCCACAAAAGTCCTGCTGAAATTCTGATGGGGAGAAAACTTAGATCCTCACTGGATAGACTGCATCCTATGTATTGTACACATGCTTATATGTCTGTAAATCCTGAAAGACACTTGTATTTGGGACAAAGTATTTTTGCTAAGAATTTTGATGGGGGTTTGAACTGGTTAAAGGGAACAATTGTGCAACAGACAGCGCCAAAGGCTTATATTGTACGTTTGGACGATGGCCGAATGTGGAAAAGGCACATCGACCACTTACGAAGGTGCCAAGAGGCTTCGTCTGAACAAAACTCTAACACGGATTCTTCCCCCTCGCTAGTCTCCCTCCAGCGACGCCGAGCCATCTTCCTCATCGGAAGTCGGTGTTGTGCCTGCCGACTCAAGACTGGGGGCCGGAGCGCAGCCTCAGCCCTGGACAATCAGTGGAGGTGCTAGCGAACCAACCTCCTCTTCTGCTGAATGCGAGGACTCAAATGATCTGCGCAGGTCCGAAAGGACTGTATGCAGACCAAGCAGATTGGAGGACTTTGTCACATGGCTTGCTGAATAACTTTTTTTTCTGACTAAGGAGGGAGGGGTGTTGAATCCCTATGTAAATAGCTGCCTTTATGTAAAAAGCTGTCTCTGGTTAAAATAGTTAAAAATAGTAGTCGCGCCTGATTGGCTAAGGCGCTGACAGTTCAGTTTTGGCGGGAGCCTGAAATGTATATAAGGAGCGTCTTTCTCTGTAAAACCCAGACGCGTTCCAGCTGAAGTCACTTTCATTAAAGAGTTGAAATAAAGGAACTGTCAGTTAACCGTGCTGCCTCCGGACTCTTCAGTAATCTTAAGACAAGCTTTAAACATGGCACGCACACATTTTAAAAAGGAATATTATGCCAGCCATTAAAATGGTTAGAACATTGTCAAAATCCGTAGCCTGGAACACGAACAGTAGATACAAATGCAGCCCTAAAAATATCACCCTCTTTTCCTCCTCCTGCTCTCGCCTTTCCTGACAGTATGTGTGCTGGTGTGCTGATAACTGTCCGGCTTGTTATTTGAAGACCCAGAATTCTATTTCAATAACTGGCCTGCTGGAACATGGAGAGAGGTTCAGCGAGTCCTTGGCAGGAAATTGCCTGGTTTCTGCTCCACCATTCAGATATTTTTCAAGCATTTAGGCAGAAGCATCACTGGGCCTATCGCCAGCCTATGAAGCTCCGCAAATGGTCTTAACTTCTGCCAATGGCTGGAGACGGAGAGGAAAGAGTTGTCGGGTGTCTGTACAGCCATGGGATTCTCCAGGGCTGCAATCTGAAGATCTCTTTGGGTTTAAAGCAGAGGTGGATTCCTGCTGATTCGGACCGGTTGTCAGGCTGAAGCCATCGTTTCATTTGGAGACTTTGGCCTGCTGCCAGAATTTTTACTGTGTGGCTTATTTTGTGGGTGCGGCTTGATGGTCATTTGACCAGGTAGGCATGGCTTGCTAGCCACGTGACCAGGTGGGAGTGGCTTGACAATCATGTGACTGGGTGTGGATTAAAGGTCATGTGACTGAGAGGGAATGGTTTACCAACCTAGATAAGTTTTCAAATAGGTGCTTGGATTCTTTTTCAGTTGATTAAGTCACATTATTTGATGAATAGGACAAATGAAAGACAACATTACTGTATTTGTTGAGGAGCACAGTAACATTTTAAGATTTTGGACTGAACCCACAAGGTTCAGTATGAGAACAGATTAGGCAAGTAGCTCAATTTTCTTTAATTGCTATAAAAACTCAGTTTTGGGGAATGATTAAAATGATTAAAGCGTTTATATGGGGAAGAACATACTATTTAATTATTTCCTATTTTAAAAGCAATTAAGGATCATGCTAAGATACTAGAGAAGGAAGGACAATAAAAACACTATTAAGTATTCAATAAACTTACTACCCCCACTGTGTTTCCCCCCCAGGGACACTGCAACCATCATAAATATGAATCAGTTGTCACTAGTGATGGGCGAACCCAATGCCGAACTCGAACTCCGAACGCTACGTGACGTCAAATCTCCACCCCCGGAATATCATAGTTTTTTATTTTAGTCAGAAGTCATTTTTTTCAGTGGCATTGTAACTTCAAACGGGCATTAAGTGAACTGTTTGTAAGTTGAGGACTATCTGTACCTATTTTGATCATAAGTTGAGGACCAAAATCTTACAGGGCCTAAGTTGTTAGCCAACAACATACATACTAGATCCAGAGGCTCTTGGTTGAACACAATTCTAAATGATGCTACAACTCTCCTGCATCTCTTTGTCACACCCTAAATTTGAAGGGTCAAAAAAATCTTGGCCATCAAATTTATACAGACCGAGAGCTTTGTGATGCTGGCTGCACACATGCCCCCAGTTAACGGCTACCAAAATGTTGACTACCACACTGTGGGCCTGGCTTATGCATTTTCTGTCAACATCTTTCAGTGGAAATTGGGTGCTCTGGCATGGAGCTCCATTTCCGCTACCCCGCTGCGTTCCACCCGAGATCTGGGCAGTAGCCCCCCCTACATCCCCCAAGGCTATAACATGATTTGTTCAAATGTAATATGAACCCACCTCCGAAAAAGGTTTTTTTAGCCCTAACAAGGTGTTAACAATCTTCCTGGCTTGCAGGATTTTTTCATTGCTACTCCTAAGGATTTTTTCCCAGCCTTAAATCTTTGCAGGCTTGTTTTCATTGCTATTCCCTCCGAAAAAGGTTTTTTCAGCCCTAACCAGGGGATAAATGATGTGCTGAAGACTAAGGACACTAGCCAGGTAAACACCTGGTAGGTAGATCCCCCCCCTTAATTTCCTCCAGCAAAACTAAGGTCCATCTTCTACTCAGGTGCATCTTATACTCCGAAAAATATGGTAATCATATCCATTTAATGCCAGGCATGAGTAATCTCTGTCAAAAAGTAATTTTCCTGCTATTTTAATACTGCAGTCTGAGTTTTCTGCTATTCAGTTATCAAACTTGCAGTAGAAAGTTTTTGAATAGCCAAGAAAATTCCTTTCCAAGCGATAGGGAAAGAAAGAAAGAAAGATCCCAGTCTTGACCACTTTTTTGAAAATCTCACCCACTCATCTGGGATGACCACTCCTCCCAATGAATTCTCCCCTCCCCCTGTCCCACCTATTCATATATATGCCATCCTTGCTTTAGGATGAGGAAGCCAGGCCTTGTAGTACTTCAGCTCACACGGATTAAAATTAAAGCCACCAGACCTATTGACACAGAGTATTAATAACAACAATAAGAAGAAGAACCGCAATAAAGGTTTAAGGATCAGAAGTTTGGTTAGAGTCACCCAATGTAATAAAACTAAATGTACCAAAAAGGAGAATATTTGGAGCTTGGGGTTGAAATGAGGGTTTCTTGGTGATCTCTGAACTTGCTTATTTTCTTTCAGACGTTTCATTACCAAACTAGGTAACATCATCAGTCATAGTAAGGAGTGCTGTTTTTGCTGTCAAACCAAAATGTGATTTGCTTGATTTTAGTTTAGTACACTGCATGAACTCATCCATTTAACCACGTCACTAGAGATCATCAATCTGGTCTAAAAGTTTAAGGCACCAGGCTAGAAACCCAGAGACTGTGAGTTCTAGTTCTGCCTTAGGCAGGAATCTGGCTGGGCAACTTTGGGGGCCAATCACCAGGACACTGAGCTTTAATCTTGCTTTAGGCATTTCAACTGGTTGGGTGACTTTGGCTGGACACTCTCTCCTAAGCCTAACTCACCTCAAAAGAGGGTTGTTGTTGGAAGAGAGCTGCCTTGAGTTACTTATAAAGTTGAGATAATAGAATAAGAGAGTTGGAAAGGACCTTGGAGGTCTTCAACTCTCAGAATTCCCCAGCCAGCATAGATAGATAGATAGATAGGTAGGTAGGTAGATAGATAGGTAGGTAGATAGGAAAGAAAGAAAGAAAGAAAAAAGAAAGAAAGAAAGAAAGAAAGAAAGAAAGAAAGAAAGAAAGAAAGAAAGAAAGAAAGAAAGAAGAAAGTCTTCATCTTGATTTCCCATGTTGGTTTATTGACTCATTTGCCGCCGGTCTGCCCAACATCCCAAGTCATAAATCCTCACAATCCGTTCAATCAAACGATTTATGCTGGGACTCAAGAATACATTAAACCACAACCAAGCTGCTGTTAAACCTGCCAAGCCATGTGCCAGCCACCAAAGGCCCTTTTCACAGCCTGTTGCTTTTCTCGCAAGGCTTCAGTGCAGTGCAGATGAAGGCCCTATGGCCTGTGTGTGTGTGTGTTTGTGTGTTTGTGTCTGTCTCTCTCTCCGTGTCTTTCCTGGGCCACTATTGCAACCAGACCGGCACAGCACAGTCCTGGGACCTCCATCAAAGAAAGACCTTACTTTAGTTTTACCTTACACCCCAACCATTGAAAATTGTTCCTGCATTCACACACACCAGTTAACTTTAAATCCTGGTTGTAACATCGCACCAGAGCATGGACTGTTCTGAGTTGACACCATCCTTTTTACTCCTCCACCCCACACCCTAAAGCCAAGCCGACCGAGTGGCTGGAAATAAGGAGGAATTTCAACCTGGAAATAAGGAGGAACTTTCTGACAGTGAGAGCGATCAACCAGTGGAACAGCTTGCCACACGCCCCAACACTTGAGACTTTCAAGAAAAGACTGGACTGCTTATGGACAAGTGTGATGTAGGGTCTCCTGCAGCAGCAGGGGGTTGGACTAGATGACCTGCAAGGTTCCTTACAACAACAACAACAACAACAACAACAACAACAACAACAACAATAACCACAACTGTAACTCAACGTCGTATGGACAGCTGGTGGAACAAAGCATTGCATGGCCAGTTCTTGGAGAAGATTGAAGGCAATGGTCATGGCTTACAAGTGGAACACTCAAAAAGGAGACAGAAAGATTAATCCTGGCTGCACAAGAACAGGCCATTAGAACGAATGCTGTCAAAGCCAGAATTGAAAAATCAACAGACGATCCAAAGTGCAGATTCTGTAAAGAAACAGGTGAAACAATCGATCACATACTCAGCTGCTGCAAAAACACCGCACAGACTAACTACAAGCATAGACACGATACTGTAGCACAGATGATCCACTGGAACTTGTGCAAGAACTACCATCTACCAGTGGCAAAGAACTGGTGGGATCATAAGCCTGAAAAAGTGGTCGGAAATGAGCAAGCAAAACTACTGTGGGACTTCCGACTTCAGACTGACCGAATTCTGAAGCATAACACACCAGACATCTTGATTGTGGAGAAAAAGAAAGCATGGATCATCGACATCGCAATCCCAGGGGACAGCAGAATTGAGGAGAAGCAGCTAGAGAAATTAGTGAAATATGAAGATCTAAAAATCGAGCTGCAATGACTGTGGCATAAGCCAATGAAAGTGGCCCCAGTGGTCCTTGGCACCCTGGGCGCAGTGCCAAAGGATCTCAGCATACATTTGAAAACCATTGGAATTGACAAAATCTCCATCTGTCAATTGCAAAAGGCCGCTTTACTGGGATCAGCATAGATAATTTGCCGCTACATCACGCAGTCCTTAGGTGCTTGGGAAGCGTCCGACTGGTGATGAAATACGAAATCCAGCATAGTGATCTCGTTTGCTGTGTTGTATTGACAATAATAATAATAATAATAATAATAATAATAATAATAATAATAAGTGGTACAGTGAATGCATAAAACTCACACGCACACACACACCCCTCTTCCCAGTGACACCCCTTCAATCCCCCCCCCGCAGCTTTTGCCCCGGTCCTTCGCCCTCAGCCCCCACCTTCTGCAGCCACTGGGTGTTGTTCTCCAGTACGGTCTCCAGCTGCTGCAGCCGCTGGACGGGCCACTGGGCTTTGGGCAAGGGCGGTGCGTCCCTCTGGAGCGAGTTTGACACTTGGAACGGGGCGGCGGCGGGAGGACTGCACGCCCCCTCGCAGCCCGCCAGCTCCGGCAGCAGGAAGGTGTAGGTGCAGGAGCTGTGTTGCAGACGATGCTTGTTTTGCTCCGGGGAGCCCCTGGCCAGCGGCGCCCCCGGCTGCAGCATCCCTGCCCAGATGGCCAGCAAGAGATGCGCCGGGACTTGCCACCTTCCCATCCTGGACCTTCCTCGGGCGGGACCTGCCGGCGAACTCCTCCGGCTTTGCAGCGGGCTTCTGCGCTGAGAAGTCCGGACGCGCCGCAATCTCGGGCTCCCCGCCTCTTGCGGGCAACAAGGAGAATGGAGGGCGGGTGGAGTTGGGGGGGGGCTCGGAGCCTTCCCACCCTCTCCGTCCTCCACCTCTTCCCGTCCCCCCTCCGCCCCCCCAAACTCCTGCTGGCTTTTGGAAGCCCGCCCGGGTGGCTCGGCTGGCCGAATGGAGCAAGGACCCGCTTTCGCGGAAGAGCGAAAAAGGGTCAAGAAAACACGCGCTCCCAAGTCAAACAGCTCCCCCCCTCCGGACCTTGCCTTCTAGGTCCAATGAGCGGGTGGGTGCCTGGCAGGCTGGACCGGTCAGGAATGGCGCAGAAATTCTCCCGAGATAGATATAACACTATTTTTATACAAACAAAATAAAAGTTAAGACAGTCTTAACTTTTATTCTGTTTGTTATCTATGACAGCAATTCAACTGAATTGGAATATATGGAATTTTATTAACTGTTAGCCCCCCAAACATAAATCATTACAAACCAGAATGGTAGGATTTAGAGATACATCATGAACCATAAATACCCAAATAAAATAACAAGCCTAGAGTTTCCATTGCTAAGTAAGACATTTGTTAAGTAAATCACTGCAGTTAATTTTTAGCAACATGCTTGTTAAGTGAACCTGGCTTCTCCATTCACTTTATCTCTCAGAAGGTCACAAAAGGGAACCACATGTAAAATAATCTAACATCTATATGTGAGGTCCAGGATATAACCTCTATTAAATGACAACGAAAAAATACAATTATATTAAGTATGATACTGTCTAAAGTTACAAGGAAGTAACAGTATCTAAAATACAATTATATTAAGTTACAAGGAAGTAACAGTATCTAAAACTACTAGTGTCAAAAAACTAAAAGTACTTAAAATTTAAACAAATTATAGTTACAAAGAATGCATTTGGGGGAGATTACATGCCAAATAAAATAAACCCCTCTCCCAAACAATTACGTTATTGCAACACGCTCTACATGGGACTACCTTTGAAAAGCGTTTGGAGACTATATCTAGTCCAGAATGGAGCCACGCAAGTTGATGTGGGTGCACCCAGGTACACCCACATCATACCAACTCTCCCTGAGCTGCACTGGCTTCCAGTCAATCTGCAGACGCAGTTCAAGGTGTTAGTTATCACCTATAAAGCTCTACATGGCTAGACTATCTTCGGGACTGCCTTCTGCCACATAGCTCCTGTCGTGGTTAGCTCTGGCCCAGCTCCTGCCCAAAGGAATGTGGAGGTAGAGGTGGGGGAGACATCCACATGCCGCAGGCCAGTTTTGCTCCCAGTATAATCTGCCGACGAAACCTCCTCTGACCAAAGAAGCGTGAGTGACAGGGAAGAGGGGAGTTTGGCAGACAGCCCAGGAGGAGATCAATCATCTGTATCATCCCTGGATTCTGAACAAAAATTAATGACACATCCATGCATGCATAGAGTGATGAATAGGAGACAACAACTGAAGGATTATTACAAGAGAAAATGAGGCCACCTGTGGTTGGGTGGGGCTGCTGTAATTAGTGCTACAGATAAAAGTGCAGCCTGGTGTTTTAGCCTCATGGCAGTTTATCTGATTCATTGTTTTGTCAAGATCATGATATTTGCTGTTCAGGATTCTGTGTGTGGACTCTCTGGACTTTAGAATTGGACTCAATTTCCCAGTTATTGGGTGAGCAATTGGATTGCATTTAACCTGTGCCTTGTGTGTACCAGAAAATCCCTTTGACATTTAAAAAGGGAGCTGTTTCTGTTTTTCTGTTTATAAAAACTTTTGGGGTTTCCTTTTATCGTGTGGTGTGTGTCTTCCTGGACTAATTACCCTGTAATTACAGGCGGTTGAGATATGCCGGCAGAACAGCTCCCAGCAGCCGATAAGGGCCCACAGGGTTGGCCTTCTCCGGCTTCCATCAGCTAAGCAGTTTTGGATGGTATGGCCACAAGAGAGGGCCTTCTCTGTGATGGCACCCACTTTCTGGAATCAGCTGTCTCTGGAGATCTGTACTGTCCCCACCCTACTTGCCTTCTGGAAAGCCCTAAAGCCTAAAGGCCTGGGGCTGTTGACCAAATGACAACTCTTAGATCCGGCCCCAAAAGATATGTGTCTTTTTAAAGGAGTTTTAATTGTTATTAAATTGTTTTAGATGTCTTTCTTTCTGTTGTAAGCTGCTCACAGTCCTTCAGGAATTGGGTGTTATGTAGATTAGATTAGATTAGATTAGATTAGATAAGGTAGGTAGGTAGCTAGGTAGCTAGCTAGCTAACTAGATAGATAGATAGATAGATAGATAGATAGATAGATAGATAGATAGATAGAGATAGATTAGATAGATAGATAGATATAGATAGATAAATTAGATAGATAGAGAGAGAGAGATGATAGATAGATAGATAGATAGATAGATGATAGATAGATAGATAGATGATAGATAGATAGATAGATGATAGATAGACAGACAGATAGATAGATGATAGATAGATAGATAGATAGATAGAGATAGATAGAGAGAGAGAGAGACAGAGAGAGAGAGAGAGAGAGAGAGAGAGAGAGAGAGAGAGAGAGAGAGAGAGAGGAAAGATACAAAACCGGGGTGGGTTGCTGGGGGTTCTTAGGGATTTGGGAGAATGTCTAGTTAAGTTTCTGTGCAGTTCACATAACCTGCAAATCCCATTCCTGGCTGGCCACACCTACCCCTCCCCTCCCCGGAGTCCCCACACAGCCCATTTTGGATGCAGGTAAGTGTAGGAACTGCAGTCCGGGAGGGTGAAAATCCCTCCCCCCACCATGGTGCAGGAGGTAGACTAGGTCAAGGGTAGCCAAAGTGGCTCTTCTATGACATGTGGACTTCAACTCCCAGAATTCCTGAGCCAACCATGCTAGCTCAAGAATTCTGGGAGTTGAAGTCCACATGTCATAGAAGAGCCAACTTTGCCTACCCCTGGACTAGGTCACGCCCACTATGGCCACACCCACCCAGCAACCGGGCACAGAACCCCTTGCTAAAATTTTTGAAGCCCACCCCTGTATAAAACCTAGACTAATCATGCATCTTATAAATGAACAACATCCCATGGGCTCCTGCTAATCTTGTAGCCCTATGCCTGGAAACAGAACATTGTCAGTCTTGATAGCTTCAAGGCAGGATTAGACAGATTCATGGATGCCAAGTGTATTGAAGGATGTCTAAGTGCCACCTCTATGTTGGTTGAGATAGGCAGGATTCCCTTGGGTACCATTTGTTCAGGGTCAAGGGAAAGGGAGGGTTTTGCCTTCTCTTTCTGCTCAAGATCCCCAAGGACAATTGGTGGGCCACTGGGTGACCCAGAATGCTGGACTTGATGGGCTTTGGCCTGATTCAGCATGGCTCTTCTTAGTTTCTTATGTCTGAATGCATTCAGTTATGGCCCTTTTCATCAAACCATAGTTTAGGGCCAAGGGTGAAGCCAGCCATTCTATACTTATGACATTTTTGAAGATACTCTGCATGAAAACAAGCCTGTGTAAATATCTCGAACTGAAAGACTTCCCATTTGAAATTAGATTTCAAAATTGCATTCTTTGAGTACAATCTGTTTACTTAGAAAAAAAAACTCACTCTTCTTTCCCGCGAAGGTCAAACTGCCCTTATTAATTCCAGTAAATATTTATGGCTCCGACCCATGGAATTTCATACGGATTGGCCTTCCCTTGCCTTCCTTCCTTCCTTCCTTCCTTCCTTCCTTCCTTCCTTCCTTCCTTCTTCTTTCTTTCTTTACTCAAGCAAATTGCAGACTTTTTGGCCTGGGGAAGTGACATCTGGTTTAGTCATGCCAGGTTTATTTTTTAAATCTTAATTATAGGGAAAGAAGAGACCCAGGTTCAACCCGGTCAGGAGTATTTGGAACAAGACTTTAGAAACACAAGATGGTACCCATGAGTGGGTGACCAAAGCCCCACCATATGTTACTAGACACAGATAAATGGGTG
Organism: Erythrolamprus reginae; assembly: GCF_031021105.1. Lineage (NCBI taxonomy): Eukaryota > Metazoa > Chordata > Lepidosauria > Squamata > Dipsadidae > Erythrolamprus > Erythrolamprus reginae. The sequence goes on along the minus strand of NC_091960.1, from coordinate 24,865,274 downwards.
AGGCTTTCCATCGAGCAGCCAAAGGCATCGTCTTGATTTCTTCTATTTCCATCCATGGATGGTCCTGAATTCCGAAAATCAGCAAAATCTCACATGTGCGAGTGTCCTCATGTAAGATTTGGCTTCCTGCGCATACACAGAAGCCAAATCTTGCATGGGTGCGCGTGCTCACCCACTGGTCTCCCAAAGCTGCGCATGCAGCTCCATTTTGGCTACTGGTGCAATGGCGTCAAGCACACCGGTAGGACCCCAATACTCCTCCTCCCCTCCCCTCCCCTCCCTCCTCCATTCCATCCCATCCCATCCCATTCTCTTTTCTTCTCTTCCCTTCTTTATTCTATTCTATTCCATTCCATTGAGTTTATTTGTATTTATGTATTTATGTATTTATGTATTTATGTATTTATGTATTTATGTATTTATGTATTTATGTATGTATTTGATTGATTGATTGATTGATTGATTTTTATGCTGCCCTTCTCCTTAGACTCAGGGCGGCTTACAACATGTTAACAATAGCACTTTTTAACAGAGCCAGCCTATTGCCCCCACAACCCGAGTTCTTATTTTACCCACCTCAGAAGGATGAAAGGCTGAGTCAACCTTGAGCCAATGATGAGATTTGAACCGCTGACCTACAGATCTACAGTCAGCTTCCGTGACCTGCAGTACCGCACTCTACCTGCTGCGCCACCCTGGTTCTTTTTTCTTTCCCATGCCTGATTTGATCTTTGGATTGTCTAAAGGTAATTGTTGATTGATAACTTTTACATTGCTCCTGACACTTACAGACTGTTGCAGCATCCCAACTGATCAGAATTCAGCCGCTTAACAGCTGCACTGAATTGCTTAACAACCATGGCAAAAAAAAAAGGTTGTAAAATCAAGTGTAACTTATTTAACACTCCCTTGATTAGCAAAGGAAATGCTGGTCTCAATTGTCACAAGTCAAACCCACCTGTAATGGCTTCTTGACTATTTCAATGGTGTCTTCCTTCTCCTCTTAATAGCTTTCCGATTTTGCCCAAGGACACCCCCAAAGTCTTTTATAGATTACAGGGTCCCCCTGTCAACTGCACAACTTTCATCAGGGCCTCTTGGCATTGGTGAGACCCAGGTTCTAGTCCCCACTCAACTCTGGAGTCATTGGGTGACTGATGTTGAAGTGCCACATGGTTAGTAATGGTATGTTTCAAGGGAATCTAAATTCAAGATGTGACCATAAGATCTTGGTCATCACCTTGATTTTTTTTTTGGACCTTCCTCCTGTTGATATCTATGTTCTCCCATCCCATTGCTTTTAACTAGTACTGCCATTTCCTTAGTGATTATCAATTGTATGTTTAGCATTCTATTTATGTCCTCTTGCACTTTTTGCAAAAATTCCTGCACTATGGGGCATTCCCAAAACATATGCATAAACACTCCTTTATCTTGACACCCGTGCCAACAAATACACCTGACATTCTGCTGAAAGTGTGCGAGTTGAACAGGAGTATAATACCACTTATGTAATATTTTCCTTCTCATTTCCCTAATTCTTGTATTTTTACTTTTTCTTATATTTTCTTCTATATTTTCCATCTCTTGTACCTCTACTTGTATCTCATTTTGCCATTTTGTCAGTCCTTCAATTGTGTCCCCGTCTGACTGCACTAGCAACCTATATATTTTGGTTGCTTGTGCCTTTATACCCTCACTTTTTTCTCTTATTATTTTCTCTAACCCTGTCTCCTCCCTCAATTCTCCCTTTCGCTAAGATATTTGCATATTGCATTTATTTGTAGCCATCTTTCCATCTTTCTATATGGTTTCTACTTGGATAGAATGTCATTTAGAGAAATAAAACAAGCAGCAATAGAAACGCTCAGGCGGTAATAGTTTTGGGTTGGAAGGATGCGACAAAATGGACAATGCAAAATTGGTATAGGTACATGGTGGACCATATTCAATTTGAAATTATGGATAAAAGGATAAACTTGGATAATGAAACTGAATTGAGACAACTGATGGGATGGGGGGACAAGGTAAGATGATATATGATGAGTAGAATCCGAGACCAAGGTACAAGAAATAAATTGGAATCACTCTATAATATGTAAATAGATATATTGCTCTTGGATCAAAGTGGATCATATAAGAAACACCCCTGATTGGTGGTGGGGTATGTGTGTGTGTCGGGGTGGTGGGCACATTTCACTATGCACTGTTTTATGTTGTGTGTATATTAAACTTGTTAAAAATGAATAAAAATATTTTTTTTAAAAAAGGACAAAATAAAGGGAATATGTATATGTATATGTATGTATATATGTCACATGTTTTTTTTTGCTGAATTTGAAAATTAAGGGAGACTAGGATAGATCTATTTCGGCCTTATTTTGGCCTTATCAGCTAGCCATACCCACTGGGACTTGAACCTGCAACCTTTGCCTTGTAAGGCAGAGAATTATCCTCTAGGTTACAGTATCCAATCCCTTCAGTTCTGCACCAGGGAAGGGTTACATATTTTTGTGTCAAATCACCCTGGTGTATTGAAGGAACATCACAGCTCCTTATTTGCCTCTCGGCCCAACCCAGGGCCATTTCCAAGGCAGTTAATTTTATTGATAGCCGACAATTCTATCTGTATGTGTCACATGTTTTTTTGCTGAATTTGAATATATATAAAGATATCTATGGAGTCATTTTTCAAAGAGGAGAGAAGAATTTGCTGCTCATTGCAGCTCTTGGTTCTGGGCCCAGGTGAAATCACGCCATACAATTCATCTTTATTCTTTTGTAGTCTTGACTTTGGACCGTCTGCCTTTACCACTCTTTAATGCAAGCCAAAATCTGGGAAAAGCCGAAGGCATCAAGTACACAAAAAACCTTGTTGATTTGAGTGGATTCTTAAAAAAAAAAAAGGAGAGGGGGTGGAATGGAATTTAATTTTAAATCAAACGACAGGCAAGGTCTTACCTTTCGACAAGGGCCAAACCGCAAGGCCGAGCTGTGTGGGAAATCTACACTTTGCATCTGGATCGGTTCAGACCTGGGGATTTCCAATGTTGTGGTGTATGTGAGGTGTGCTGGACTAAAGGATGGCTGGGACATAGTATGCAACTATGCATGATTATAGCATTAATTGTTTTCTTATTAACGTCTTCTGTTTAATCATGTCCAATTCTTGAAGACTGCGGGATATGTCCCTATAATTTTCTTGGCAAAATTTGAGAAGTGTTTTGCCATCATCGGCTCCCTGGGGCTGAGAGACAGAAAGTGACTGGACCAAGGTCACCCAGCCGGCTTTTTTATTATTTATTTATTTTATTACTTAGATTTGTATGCCGCCCCTCTCCGAAGACTCGGGGCGGCTCACAACATGTAGAAACAAATCATGGGTAATCAGACAAGTTTAAAATGTTTAAATATTAAAAACCCCATATGCTAACAGACACACACACAGACATACCATGCATAAATTAAACGTGCCCAGGGGGAGATGTTTCAGTTCCCCCATGCCTGACGGCAAAGGTGGGTTTTAAGGAGTTTACGGAAGGCAGGAAGAGCAGGGGCAATCCTAATCTCCGGGGGGAGTTGGTTCCAGAGGGCCGGTGCCGCCACAGAGAAGGCTCTTCCCCCGGAACCCGGAGAAGGCCCACTCTGTGGGACCTAATCGGTCGCTGGGATTCGTGCGGCAGGAGGCTGTCTGCCACACTCTCCTCCTCCCTGTCACTCATGTCTTTTTGGTCAGAGGAGCCTTCATCAGCAGATTCCACCGGGAGCAAAACAGGCCTCCAGCATGTGGATGTCTCCCCCACATCCACAGTCC